>NC_055963.1:31159075-31176575 GCF_018492685.1 Alosa sapidissima
AGATCAAAATCTCAGCATGCTACTGCAGCACATCTCTAGAACCCAACCCACCCACTTCCCTGACACGCAGAGTTCAACACGCCCTGATGTAAACGACACAGTGGGAAACATGGAAGGGCATCTCTCTCTCTCTCCTCTCTATCTCTCCTCTCTATCTCTCTCTCTCTCTCCTCTCTCTCTCTCCTCTCTATCTCCTCTCTTTCCCTCTTCTGTCTCTCCTCTGCTCTCCCACATTGACCCACTTTAAGAGACGCTGGGCTCTCGCCAGCACGCAGATTTCTCAAGAGAGGCGATCCATATCTTATCTCCATCGTCTTTAAGATGGCTTGACACAGGAGATGCCAGCCCAGTACTGCCCCCCCCCCCCCACACACACACACAAACAAACACACAACCACACAAACAAACACACACACACACAACCACACAACCACACAGGGGAATTAGTGAGGGGTAAGAGCTCCGTCAGTGATCACTGGCCGCTACCACTGGATTATTTGACAATGTGGAGAAATAAGAGTTTAGTAGTAGGTGTGGCAGTTCAGAGGAATTTGCCACTGGGGTCAAATGTCAGAGGTCACATGATGCAAGCTAAAACCTTAGTGTGAAACCTGTTCCTGTACCAGGGAGGGGCTATCGATTGACCCGACTGATGCAATGTGAGGATAAAGCCTGTGCAATGCAGGCCAAGCCCCTTTCTGGGAAAGACACACATACCCGCATCCACAAACATGCACACACACACACACACACACACACACGCACGCACACACACACACACACACACACACCTACACATGTAGACCCTCACACAGACAGACACCCAGCAATATTAATTCCAGGCCTCCTTTGCTCTGTAAATGTTTAATAATGTCTCACCCCGCGCACAGTAGCACTGAATTACATTATCATATTGGCACACTGAACTGTGGGGAGAGGCTGGGGAGAGTAGGCAGTAGAAGAGTGGGGTGGGGTGTGTGTAGGGGGGGGGGGGGGTCTGGTGCCGAGAATACAGAGCAGCAATGATGGGAAATTACACACCTTCATTAAAGACTCAATGCATAAAGTCCAGGCTGCATTTGCGCACAACATTGATAGGGGTCACATAGGGGTCAACATTGATAGGGGTCACATAGGGGTCAACATTGATAGGGGTAAGTGTAATGAAAGTTAGGAGTACAGTGGCATAATATGCTGACGGTGGTGCAAGGGTGTGAGGTATATAGAGTAAGTGCCTCACAGTGTGAGCTTGTGCACATGTGTGCATGCGTATGTGTGTGTGTGTGTGTGTGTGTGTGCTTGAAGAGCGAGATAACTATGCCAGGTGAGTTCATCTTTGCATGTTTTTGCATTCTAAGCATTTGTGTGCATGGGTGGGCACGAGTGCTCTGAATATCTATGTGCTTGTGTCTCTGTGTGGGTGTGTGTGTGTGTGTGTGTGTAGACTCAAGTGTGCACACATGCCTGCCGAGAAGTGCATGCGCATGTATGTGTGGGTGAGTACCATAGTGTGTGTGTGTGTGAAGTTCAGCCTTGGGTGTTCTTTGCTCAGTGGAGTGTAAAATGGAGTGTGTTATCACACGGCTCTACACCCTGACAGACATGGGCCACTGGTGACACCTTCTCTTCTCTTCTCTTCTCTTCTTTGGCTCCCTCTTTTTCCTCTTCCTCTCTCTCTCTCTCCTTGACTCAATCCCCATGCTCCTACCAAACACCTCTCTCCCTACACCGTTACTTTTCTCCTCTATGTTGTCCTCAGTGTCACCTACCCTTCTCCACTGCCAAGGATATGACCTTCAGAGTGTGCACTAGGAGAACCATGACCTTCAGAGTGTGCACTAGGAGAACCATGACCTTCAGAGTGTGCAGTAGGAGAACCATGACCTTCAGAGTGTGCACTAGGAGAACCATGACCTTCAGAGTGTGCACTAGGAGAACCATTCATTTGCACACAGCGCTGCTTCCTCATTTCTCTCCACAAATAGAAAATCCTATTTTGGTTTTTACGATGGCAATTACCACGTCTGACAAAATGACCCGAGGAATTGAAAATGACCACTTCAATATTGAATGAACACACAGCAACTCAGGCTTGACTCAGTTGGAAACTACAGATGTTTCTGGGCACCACTCACCTCTATTTGTGCGCATGAGTGTGTGTGTATGCCTGACTCAATCTAGTGGTGACTCCCGGAGGATTAACTGAGACCTATTGAACTTGAAAATGTGCTATGCTTTCATTACAGTTTTTTCAATCGCTAACAAGCGCTTACCCATACTTCAGATACTTTTTCTAAACTCTTAACACAGACTCACACCTACAAAACACAATTGGCCAAATGGATCATTTTCTTCTCAAAAACACATTTTGTTAAATATATACTAACTCTTCATTTCAAAACAGAACACATATTTCTCTGCACACACTAACTTTACCAAAACACTGGAAATCTGACTCAAAATGAAATTATTCTGTCAAAGAATAACACTTGTTTTCTCTTCACAAGGTACATGCAGTCAATCAAAGTACACCAGGTTTCAAAATACTGGCTATTGTTGGCATTACAAAAACTGCATAGACTTTTATGTTTCAGTTTTACAGGTATTTGCATGCAGAACATGCTCTATCCACAGTTTTTACACTAAATTTCTTGGTTGGGAACTGTATGTCTACATGTAATGTGCACATTCAAAAGCATTCCAGTAAAAAGCAAATCAGTTTTTTCCCTTTACTGTTTACTACAGGAGGTACAGTAGAAATACTGTTTACAGTATGATAGAAGAGAAAAAGTTTTACAGTATTGCTTACAGTGAACAAAATATCCATGAAACACACAAGAGCATTCTGAACAAAAAACAACAGCAAAAAGCCCAGATAAAAAGGGGGAACTAAAAAAAGCACAAAATTACTGTATCTCATCTCTGCGATCTTTAGAGTTAGGCCACATGTTTTCATCAACTGATATTATCCAAGGTGATGCACCTGAGATAAAACCATTTGCTAGCAGAAGCAGAGCAGAAGCAGAGGTTTTGATATAGTGTATCTAAGGTTTGGAATATTGTGTTTGCTATTGTGGGATGTTGTGTGTTAACATTAGTAAATACTACAAAAACAATCCACAGTTTTGTTGGGAGGTATTGCATTGCGGAAATGTGTTCACTGACTGCAAATTGTGTGAAAACGACATGACGTGTGAATGGTATGGCCACAAAAGACCGATGCTGTGCTAATTGTGTTTAGAGTTTTGAAAATGTGACAACTGGTTAGACAAACGCTTGTTAGCGACTGAAAAAAACTGTAATATAAATTAATATATTCTTGAATTTACCTGTCTTTATAGGCTTTTGTGTGAATAATAATTGGTCTTATTGTTTTTTATTTTATTATTAATATGTAATTAAAAATACACAGCTTACAATGTTGAATGACATTCTGTAAATATAGGTCACAGATCTGAGGTGTCAGCCTCCTCTATGAAGCCTAATGTTGGCTATCTCTATTTCAAATGTTGCTCCCATTAGGTCATTTCCTGTTTATCTCTGACATTTCAAGATTCAAACACAAACTTGTTTCCTTTCAAAAAAAGGGGGGCGGGGGGAGCGGGATTGGTTTCCCCAACCAGTGGGGATACCAGATGTTCCCAGGAAGTGAAGGCCAAGAGTCAGCCCCGCTCACCCCTACTGTGACATCATGTTTCCGCGGTAACTGATCTGCGTAGGTTTTCAGAACAGCTGGACTCTTCTTCATGGTGAGCTTGCACTGTGGCCTCTGACTTTGAGAGGAGCCCACTCATTCATTCTCACACACTCACTCTTTCTCATGTTCCCACTAACCCCCGCCCCCATGTCCACTCACACTGCCTGCCCTCTTCCTTGCTTCCGTTGATGTCCGGCGCGATCCCTCTCTCTCCCTCAAGCGCTGTCCAAGCCTGTTGCACGCCATTTCATCATTCCAGAGTGCAGCTGGCCAGAGAAAGCACATCAGTGACAGCTGGGATAGAGGGAAGGAGAAAGAGAAAAAAAGAGAGAGGATTTAGATAGAGGGAGAGAAAATGCTGAATAGGAATGAAAAATGGAAAGAAAGCAGAGGGTGAGAGAAAGAGAAAGTGAGAGAGGGAGAGAATGTAATAGGGGATAGAGAGAATGTTGAAAAACAAAATCAAAAGAAAGCTGGAAGAGAATTTCAGACAAAAAAGATTTCTTTGAGAAATGACAGCCAGGAAGGAAAAAGTGTCATAGTGTCACAGACAGACAGACGGAGACGGAGGAAAGAGGGGGCATGCAGTGAAAGCAGAAAAAGTGAGAGAAGCCTTTCCTCTCTCTTCTCGGGAGGAAGTTCCAGGGCACATTCTGAAGCCTTCATCTCTCCTCCACTGCTATTTTCTCTCCATCATACCATGGCGTCAAAACATCTCGTTGCCCTGGAAACTCTAGCCTGCTGACTCCTTTAACTTGTTCTAGTGGGAGCATCAGCGCTCAACAGCAACACAAAGCCCCTAATTAGAGTTCTACTCCCACTCTTCCTCTAAGAAATTAATTTTGTCTGCAGATTAAAAAAGAACGCCTGTAACAAAAGAATAAAATGATTGACATTATTTCATCAGCTGAAGATGAGTGTAAATATCATGAGGATAACAATCCGCTTATTTTCCCCTCAGTGAAGCATATCACATGTTAAAATGAAACTGATTTGAAAATTTCCATACACAAATACACTGTCAACAGAAAGCTGAATAAGGTTCATTCTCAGGATTGCATTAATGAGGCAAAGCACACCAAGTGTCCTCAACAAACATTTATTTGTGAAGTTCAGCAAACAACAGGAAATGATATTTGAGCTTACAACCAAATCCACCCCCTCCCCACGACATTAGCAATTCAAAACTGTATTGCATTTGCTTACCTTTCTTCAAAAATTTCACTATTTACATTTAAACAGTAATGTCTACAGATAGGGGAGGGAGAGGGCTACAGACTTCAACTGGACTGCGCTCAAATTCAGACATTCATCTGTGTTTCTTTTTAATGTCAGGATAGAAAGAGTATAAATAATGTTTATGTATATTAATTTTTTCAAGTTACAATATTCAGGAGGGGTTTTGTGTCTTTTCTCTTCCATTCTCGTGATTTTCTTTCAAAACTTTTGAAAAAAGAAAAGACAAAAAGGGGGACTCAAATGTACAGGCAACCTCTCCAGAATAATTTAGCAAATAATATCAACAAGTTTAGCTAAGAAAACATTTACATATTGCTAGGCAACTGTGAGAGAGTGAGAGCAGGTGCAGTGCATGATGGGAACACTGAAAGGGGGGTTGGAATGACAAGAGTGATTGGCAACGGGAGGCAGGGTCACAAGCTGATTATTACATCCCATGGATGAAGGAAAAACACCTATAGTACAATACCTCCTATTCTAACACATCAGTGATGGAGCTCAAGCTGAAACTGTAGGTCCAAGAGTTTAAGACTGCGTGTGTAAACATTAGCCGACCAGATTAGGAGAGTACTCTGTTGCATAGCTGGGCAACAGTTAATGAACTTTGAAGACTCTTTGAAACAGGAGAGTGGAGTCTAAAAATGGCTTGCCGCCATTTCTGTTTGGGCTAATTCTGCCCATGCTTGACCTTTCCCCCCTGTGATGTACTTCAGGGATCATCTGGATCAAGCTCCGGGCTTCCCGTGTGGAGAACTGTAAACTGGCAATAGGAAAATGTGCAGGCTGCAGGGTAGCTAACTGCTGAAGTTTAGTCATGGGAGAATAAACCACACGTTTAAAACCAACAAAACAACCATAAACAGTAATTGGAGGCATTTTTGTGATCACAATCTTCTACCTTTAAGACAGCCGATCGTTTCTTAGACTAAATGTTATACTCGCTACCTTAAAATCTTTAAGGTGAATGGAGATTTGGTATTGCCTTAGTGAAGAATGAATGAAGACCTCAATCAAACCAATGACAGCGCTTTGGGGTGTGGTTGGTTCATCTGAATACCTTCTTAAATGCCAATTCCCCCAGACCCAACTGAGGATGCTCAGACTAAATATGGGTTCCTAGGACATCCTGAAGACACCCTCACGGGGCATAACAATGACATTAAAATGCCGTTGGCCTTACTCATCCCCACAGCTCTAATTTGACCCATTTGTTTTAAAAAAGGCACTCATGTGACCCTCAGGAGAGCAAGAGGAAATGGCATGAAATGGATGGGCAAAGTTGCATGACATCTACATCCAGGTCAGAGGTCAGAAGAGGTAGCAGAGGGGCGGATCAGGGCATCTCAGCAGCAGTGTCTACAGACAGGAGGAGCTAGTGGTCTTTAAGCCCTCTAGAGCTGGGGAGCTTTCAGCTGATTGATAGCAGTTCAGACTGAAGCGTTTTTTTTCCCACTGGAGTCTGAATATATTTCGAGTAATGCCCTATTTAAACAGCTGACTCATCTCCTCACATGCACAGAGTAAGAGAGAACAAGGAGAGAGAGAGAGAGGGACAGAGAGAGAGAGAGAGAGAGAGAGAGAGAGAGAGAGAGAGAGAGAGAGAGAGAGAGAGAGAGAGAACGCTAGCTACTGTAGGTGTGTATGCCTGTTTGCAAAATCTCCCTATAATGGCAGAACAGCCTACTTTATCTCTGCTTGCGTGCGTGTGTGTGTTTGTCTGTCTGTTGTTAAAATCAAAAGGCTAAAGAGCAAAACACTAATCAGTGTACGTGATGATGATGCCATTGATGGGGGATGTTTAGTCATCAAAGCCCAGGGAAAGCACTTAGTGTCTGATCAAAGCCTCTCTCCAAGCCCAGCACCACCACACAGGGACATTATGGACATTATGCAGGAAAGATGGGGTGGGGTGGGGTGGGGTGGGGGGTTACTCTTCAGTTCTCTCAATAACAGCAAAGTAACGGGAGACGTACATCCACAGACATCAAGTAAGAGTTTAGCAGTACTTTTTTGAGGGCTTCCATGGCTTCCATCTGAAGATAAAAAGAGAGCATATGCCTCTACTAAAACAATTTTTTTTTTTTTTTAAAACAACCAGACATAATGCCGCATTTGGTGTTACTGTGTGAATAGGACAGGCACAGTAGTTTGCAGGTACAGTATTGGCTATTCTACTCATACAATACAAACATACAATACTCGTTATCTGTGCATTGTCCATATTTCAGACTTGCATCAATCATAATTCAAGTAACAAAACACACAGTTGAAAAAAAATGGTTTCAATGTGACTTTTCCTGATGTAAAATTAACTATTCCAAAAAAATCGCAGTTGACAATCAGACAGGGTTAAAACATATTTGCCTCTGCAAAACATGGTTCCCCAGAAGCCTTGTTGGTACTGTATGTGTAGGAAGGACGGAGAAAGAGAGAGAGAGAGAAAGAGAAGGAATGTTTGGGAGAGAGAGTGCGAGGATGGCCTTTCAAATGAGTGCTGCTACAGCATTTTACGATGCAGAGCAGTAACATGCATACATACACACACACACACACACGCACACGCACACGCACACGCACACGCACACACACACACACACACAATCACAAACTCATTAACTCAAGCTGCAAAGAGGTAATCCAATCCTAGCCGTATTTGTCATTCCTTAACAATAACAAGGGGGAACTCCTGACCCTAATCTGAACGCTAAAGAGGAAATCATCCTTACAGCCGAGCCTATGGATTGGATGGCTCTGACAAACTGCACCCTGTGTGTGCCTACGGTTGAGCGTCGACGAGACGGCTCCTACAGTCAAAAGCAGTCCTGCTACACGCTACAGCTAACAACATGTGCCTTTACAGGAGACATCTCAAAAATGAACTACAATATACGAAGCTCAATACCGTAGAATAGAATAGTCTTTTTTTATCTTCTCAAAAAAGGGGGATTTCACTGCCTTGACGAACTGTGGCTGTACATCCACACATTTTAGTCTCCTATTTTAAAAAAGGGTCAAGGTGGCTTTAGGCAGTTTTACATTGTCAAAGCAATTTATATTCAGCCTTTGACTTTTCAGGATGGCAAATGGTCCTGTATAGATCCTTTGACTGTATCAAGTGTTGTTGTTGTTGTCATGTGTTGTTATTGTTGTTGTTGTCTGTTTCTTCCTGTAGAGTGAGTGTGTTGCTGAAGGCTGGACTGAACCCCGGTGGGGTCTGCAACAGAGGCACAGAGTGTGTTGTGTTGCTGGGTTGTGGGTTTGAAGGCTCCTTGCCAGATTGGTTTGGGTTTTGACTGATTCAGGTAGTCCTGTCAACCACCATTGAAGAAAAAAAGGCAATAGCGGTTCGTTTGAGAAGTGACATATCCATGACGGAGCCTCGTGTCCCAGATCTGTACAGAATTCCCGACTGATATCCCGACTGATGAGGAAGAAAACGGCTCATCACCATTGTGCACAAGATCTGACTGAAGATGGCGATCTGTTTTGTACCACGAGGGACTGGAATAGTCAATTGAGTGTGTGTGTGTGTGTGTGTGTGTGTGTGTGTGACTGTTGGGCCTAGTGGTAAGACATCCTCAATGAAAGACCTGGAGTCCTGTACAACATGTTCTGAGAATGTCCTGCTTGGTAGTTGGGTAAAAGGGAAGAGGTGACGTTAAGGTGACTTGTTTAGAGTCCTGACATCGTTGGCATTGGTAGAGATGAGGGAGCAGCTGCTGTCCCGGTGCATACTGACATACTGATGTCAACTTTGGGGGAGAAGTCCTGCTGGTGGTGTGGTCTTTACTATTGGTAGTGGAGGAGGAAGAGGAGCAGAAGGAAGAGGAGGAGGAGGAGGAGGAGGAGGGGGTCTGCAGTGTGGTGGCTGTGGGTGGTGTTTGGGTTCTCGCTCCTCTTCCTTGGCCATCGGATCAGCTGGCCAGGGGGAGTCCAAGGGTGTCTATGCATGGAGAAGCATGAAGGCTGAGGGCTGAGGGCTAGCTGTCTCTGCTCCTCAGAGTTTAGTGTTTTTGTGTGTTTACAGCAGTGTCTGTGCATGCGTGCATCTGTATGTTCATGCGTACAGTGTGTGTGTGTGTGTGTGTGTGTGCATTTGTAAACATGGCAGTGTATTTTGTGTGTGGCAGTGTGTTTTGTGGCAGTTTGTGTGAATGTGTAATGCATGTGTGTGTGTGTGTGTGTGTGTGTGTGTGTGTGTGCACGCATGTGTGAGTCTGAGTATATCCGTGTTTAGGAGTGTGTGGGCATGTGTGTCTGGTGGTCTGCTAGCGCGTGCTGTGGCAGTGGCATCTCCACTACTCCGCCACGCTGACCTCCAGCTTCTCGTCCGTCGCCACGGTACCCTCGGGCAGCCGATGCTTGCACTGGCCCTGGGAGTGGCGCGTGGCGTAGCGGGACGGCCGGGCGAAGCACGAGGTGAGAGACTGAGAGGAACAGTCACAAACAGAGTCCTGAGAGACCAACAGAGAAAAGAAGAGAAGAAGAGAGAGACAGAGAAAAGAAGAGAAAAGAAGAGAGAGACAGAGAAAAGAAGAGAAAAGCAACAGAAGTAGAGAGGGAAGAAGAGACTATTTTAGTGAAAGGCAGCCAGTGGAAGGCACAAGCATTTTCATCAAGCCCACTCTCTGTATGAAATATATACAGGCACCGCGCCAAAGCACTTTGCCAACGCATGCACTCTGACCCTGGACTACTTATGGGTCACTTAAACCCTTAGCATAACCAATTCCATGAGACCTGTTTGGTCATGAGCCAGGAAGTCAGGGCAGTCCAACTGGCGCTAATCGTAGGCTAACATGCTTTTCACACATGCTTGATCTCGTTGCATTTAGTAAAGGCTTTGGAAGTGCATTTTTAATGGTGGATTGCAAAAGCACATGGAGAATATCAGTGGTAGTAAGTGTAGTGGACATGCCGGTGCATGCTGTGGGCGTGTAGGCGTGTGAACACAGCGGCCATAGCGCTGCTCACCTCCAGGGTCACTGAGGCGGAGCCGGGCAGGCTGTCCCTCAGGCTGACCTCTTTGCTGAGGGTGGCGGGCCCCAGGTCGTCTCGCGCCGGCTTCATGAAGCGCTTGTTGACGATCTTGGTGACGTTGTCGCTGCCCGCCAACAGCCCCGAGAGGCACTCGGGCTTGGGCTCGTCAGTAGACGAGGCGCTCTGCGAGCGGCCGCACACGTTCCGGATGAACTCCTGCACGGTGCCGTAGCGCTGCGAGCCGACGGCCACACCTACGCCCGGCGCTGCGTCTCCCAGAGTCTGGCTCAGACCGACCCCGGGGTTGGGGCACGAGGGCTTCCCGGCGGGGGGCTGGCGCCCGGGGCTGTTGCTGGACCCCAGGTCGGCCTTCCAGAGCGCCTCGGAGCTGCCGCCGTGCTCCACCACGCTAAATAGGCTGGACAGGCCGTCGTTGAGGCCGCTGAGGACGGGCGAGTCGCGCGTGGTGGTGGAGCGCGCCCACGCCGAGCCGCACGAGGCGCTACGCTGGTGGAGGCTCCACAGGCTGCGTTCGCGTGACACCGCCGACGAGCCGGCCGAGGAGGTGGACGCGGCGTCCAGGCGTGAGGACGAGGCGGAGACGCGGCGCTGCAGCTTGGGCGAGCCGTACTTTGGCGAGCAGCAAGGCCGATCAATGCGTCCGGCCACTTTCTCCAGCGAGGACGAGATTTGGCGCGTGCGCGCCGAGGCCAGTGAGGAGGACGGCCGCGGCGACCAGCTCTTGCTGTGGAGCCCCGTCCGGCTTCCGAGGCCAGGGCCGTCCGTCTGCATGCCGACGCTGACCAGCTGTGCCGTCTGCGTCCCCGTGCTGCTGACCCCGACCGTCTGGCTCCCAGCCTCCTTGCTGCATTTCCTCTCTAGCGAGCTGGACCGGATGGCCTGCCGCACGCAGTTGGTCATCTCTTTCATGTCGTCGCTCAGGTTTCCCGCGATCTCCAGGCCGTGGAAGGATGGTCCTCCTCCCCCGACCCCTGTCCTGCCCTCCAGCAGGTCTCTGTGCTGCTGCGACAGCGTGCTCAGCCACTGGTCATACGGTGCCGGGGACGACAACGAGGTGCTGGACGTAGGCGCGGACACTGACGGCTGGCTCTCTCCTCCGCTCCGCGATGAGTGTCCACGCTGGACCTGCTGCTGCTGACCCTTCCCTTTGGCCGACCTGGCCTCCATGCGCCGCACAGCTGGCGGGCTGTAGTAGATGCGGATGCCCGTCTTGTCCGGTGCCGTGTAGCTGCGCTGGGGGCCGTCGAGGCCCGGGAAGCTGCTGGCGCTGCCGGTAGCGGGGCAGTCCCACGTTTTGAAGGGGTCAGCCTGCTCGGGCAGCGCGCACTCGCTGGTCAGGTACTTCCAGTTCTTATGGTTCAGGCCGCTCAGGTCGGTGCGTGGCAGCTTGCAGGACTCGTGCATGCCGTTGACCTGCTGACCCGAGGCAAAGGGACAGCCGTCCAGCTCCAGAATGGACGAGATGGACGTGGTCCTGAACAAAAAAAAAATGACCACCAAAAGAGCATTGAAACAAAGATGACATTTTATGAACATCATCACTGACTTTTATGAAGTCAAAACAATTTCCTCTTTTCATCAAAAGCAAAAGTAAAAGCCCACCTCTGTACGGGCGTCCCATTGGTCTCCGCATCAGCCGGAATCCCCATCTCAGTTGTCCGGTCACTCAGAGCCTGTGAGGTGGACGAGAAAAGGAAGAGAGGAAAAGAGAAGAGCGTTTGAATCGTGCGAGATCAGGGAGGATGCGCGATACCTCTCATGCAGAGAGCTCGCTGCACCCTGTGACTGTGCTGACTCAGGACACACACACACACACACACACACACACACACACACACACACACACACACACACACACACACACACATACACACACACACACACACACACACACAGGAAAAACAGATGAAGTCACACAAAGGAACCCACATCCTTTCTGGAAGTGGACAAAGGGAGGGGGTGAGGAAAGATGAGAGGGAATATACAGTTCACCAAGTGCACTCCAAATTCCTCTGTCCATTTCAATGTTTACTACGAAATATCCAACAAACCACTACTCTGTTTGGAGCGGCCCTGAACTCCATGACAGTGAATACACAGCCGCAGATAAAGAGTCAAGGACAGATAAGAGGAGAAGCCCAGGGAAGAGGAGAGCGATAGAGATATGTGAGAGGATGTGCTTTGGGCTTTGGACTTCCCCGTTCTGTTTGTCTGGCTGCTTCACTGCGATAGGGAGACTCCCAAAGAATCCCTCTACAGCATGATCGCAAAAAAAAAGCTCCTTTGTTATAAAAAGGGAAATAGTCGCTCAAAGCCAAAAAGCTGAGACGTCTCTTTAAGAACATCAGGCAGCCCACGGAGAGGAGACAGAAAGAGGCGGACCATGTCTTGTAAGCATCGTAAACGCTCTTTCTCTTTCCCTTGTGGTTGGGATGTCTGCGCCACACCTCTGGCCAGGGAGAGAGCTGTGAGCTGGCCCTGTGGGAGCACCAGGCAGTACAGGGAGAGATTGACCGCAGGCTGCCCCAGAGCCATGACTGATGCAATCGCATGCCATTCAGCCTGTAACCTGTAATCTGCCACGGCACAGAGGACTATGAGGACAGCCTATTCTCCAGCAAGGAGGAGGTGAAGGAGGAGGAGGAGGAGGAGGAGAAAGAGGAGGATGAGGAAGATGAGAATGAGGAGGTAAAGGAGGAGGAGTAAGTGGAGGGGGGGAAAGAGGTGGTGAAGGGAGAAAAGTGGGAGGAGGAGAGCCATCAGCGTTGTGTGGGAAAAAATAGAAGAAAATGGAGGATAGAAGGGAGAAACAGTACTGACAATGTGTAATAAAGTGGAAACAGACCTAGATGGAAAAAATGGTCAGACGCGCACACACACACACTCATCTCTGGACACACACTGAACAAATGATACAAAAGGAGGAGAAGCAGAGCAACAGAGTCATAATCTTTGACCCCTGCCCTGTGCTGACCTGTGTGCTCTTGTTGTGGGCATCACGCAGCCGCTGCTCCCATTGGCTGCGCTCCTGGCCCAGGCGCTCGAGCAGATCCAGCTTCTCGCGGCCCCAGCCGCGTTCGCTCACCTGCAGCTGCCTGGTCAGGTCCATGACAGCCGCGTAGGACTCGGCCAGCAGATGCTGGTGCTCCTCGCGCTCTCGCTTCAGCGCCCCCTTCAGGTCTGGATGGTCCTTGTCGCCCGTCGCCGCCAGTGAGCCAGCCTTCCCGGCTTTGGCCTCCAGCTGAGGACAGAGAGACGAGTGGTCAGACTCACGGATCATGTGAGGTTTTCAGGGGGAGAGAGAGGAGGGGTCAGACTCACGGATGATGTGAGGTTTTCAGGGGGAGAGAGGAGTGGTCAGAGAGATTGGGGGGTCTGCTGAGATGATGAGGTTTTCAGGAGGATATTCCAAGGAAGTGGTTTAGTGACCAAACCTGGGTGAGTTGAACTGCAAATTGTAAACCTCTACACAGAAGAGTCCTATGACCTCATCCTGTGAGCAAAACGAAGACACTTGGCTCTTCTCTAAGGAGGTTTATGATTATGTCTTAGAGTTAACTTATTAAAGTTTATTGCTAAAATTCGTACAACAGACAAAGATGCCATTGTCACAGCAGATGGTGAAAAACAACAACAAACATTTAGTGACATTCTGCAAAACATTCCCCTACTATCATCACCATCGTAAAAATAAATTGTGCCCAACTGATTGTAAAACTCTGGTGCCACATGACTAATAATCCATCTTTTATTACGTTGATGATAAAGCGCCTCTCAGACATGAAGGATTGGAAAATGAAAAAAAAAAAGAAAAAAGAATGCTCCCTCTCCACCCCCCGTCCTCCCCCTCCCCCCTTCCCCTCTCACCTCACATGAACCCTCGCCTCCGCCTCCATCAAGCAAGGCTTCAAAAGCTCCAGCCAGTGCTCACGCTTTTCTTTTTTACGAGCTCGTGTCAGCTGGGCTATTAAAGCCTCGCAGCCTTCTGGGAGGCCCATCAATTGCGTGTGAGCGAGAGGCAGGCATTGCCAGTCTTCCACGGCTCCAGCGAACCCGGGTCAAACCTGGCAAACCGACGAAATGTGGTGATCCAACGATTCTCCGCCGACTGCGTGACAAGAAGCAATTTTCTCTATGTTTGTTTGCAACTAGTAGCGAGAGCTGGTCATTAATGAGCTCTCGTGTTCTCCAATATGGCACTGGTGCCCAAGGGGGCATTTGAGGATACTGAGGTGAGGAATCTCACAGTGCGCTGCAGTCTGGACTCAATCTATCGTCCTTCACACCCAGTGATCATTCACTGACATGGGCGTGAGCTATGAGGATCCTTTGTAGTCGTGGGCATGGTGGGGTGTTTTGTACACCAACAGCTGTTCTTTTGATGCCATTTTGCTCGAGTGCCATGCTGCGGAGATTGGCACCCCCTCCCTACGCCAGACTGAGGGATTGGTGCCAGCTGTGCCCATCTAGGTCTGGAGGCAGCGTTGTTGAGGGGATGGCACCAGGGACACCAAAATGAAGTGCTGTTAATAGACCAGAGATGGCAGCAAGTCCTGGTCCATTTAACCACAGCACACAGAAAAATGTTCAGTTCTGGGTCCCCTTTAATAACTTCAACCAAACTCCCCTTGTAATAAATGCCTCACCACCACCAGAGCTTTTTCCCCCAAATGAAGGACGCATTTATTGATGAAATGTAAAAATAATGGGGATAGTAACCAGCATGCAACAGCAGGAAATTAAAGTCATTAGACCCTTTCATTTTCTATCTGGCATTAAGGCTGCTAGTAAACCATCATATAAATTTCACAAATAGTCAGTCTCCTCTCAGACAGAAGCTGGAAGATGGGCTCTACTAGACGCAGCTCTAACGTGGCTGACCCTGTTCACATGGGCTCTAGAGGCAGCGCTACTAGGGCTGGGACTGGGACTTGTCCACATGTGGGCCCTGGCTCTGAGTCGCTTGGCACGGGCAGTCTGTCTGCACCGGCCTTGGAAGACAAACAAAAGGCAGGGAGGGAAGGGAGAGAGGGAGGTAGAGGGGGAGGGAGAGAGAGAAGGAGGGAGAGAGAGAAAGAGGGAAAAAGCAAGGGAGTGCCAGGGAGGAAGGAAGCTGCTGGAGCTGAGCTGAGGCTGACCCAGTCCGGCTCGTAAAGCCTGACCCAGCCACAGCTCCAGATCTGCTAGTGGCGCTGACAGCCCAGTGGGAATAAACAGTCTGGGCACAAGCTCTTCGTCACTTACTTTAAGAGGGAGCGCAGATAGACCAGCAGTTAATTTAATCACCTAAACCGTAACGCAGACAGATGCTCTCTGTTTCTTTTGATTTCTTCTACTGTTTTATCTCTATTATCTTTTTGTGTTTTTGTTGCCGTGGTGTTTACTAAAATCCACCCATTCTGTTGCCACCCCTCCCCCACCCCTTCCTCCTGTGTCTGGCCTGTTGAAGACAGATCTGTCTGGTCTCGGCTCGTCAGCCTGCCTGTTAATTAGAGTCATTAGGAAGGCTGCGGTTATGAGCATGTCTCTTGGAGCGCGCCGATATTAAACTCATCTCTCACCACCGGAGCCTGGCTCTAGGCAGTGGTGGCAACACACACACATGCACTCACATAAATACGCACACATTAATACACACACACACACATACATAAACACACACATACAGGCATCTACGGGAACACACACACACACCGGGAAGGTTTGTGTGAAAGGCCACATATCACAGGTGACATGCCGATTATTAATAACTCTTCAAAGCTATAGCTCAGCCAAACAACTCTCGGTTCATTGGATCTCACGTGAAACACATTTAATTTCAAATCTTAACATCTACGATCCTCTCGTTTGTCTTGCTTTTGGTGGCATTTGATCCAGTGGCCATTAAGGTTTTTCTGCATATTAACTACTACAGATTTGGTCATTGCACACTTCCGATGTAAAGATGGAGGACACTTATTCCTGTCATGCCAACTGTAGTTAAAGGATAATTCCGGTATTTAACAACTAACCACTCGGTGAGTTGCAGAGTTTTGAAAACAAACGTTAAGGGTTGTTTCCAAGGAAAACTGGAGGAAACCTGGAAAGGGCTCTTGACTGTTCAAGGATTTGGTAATTATGCTCTGAAAGACAAGGAGTAGAATTTAAAAGAGCACTGTGAAAATCCCCACTATTCAGGAGCTTAGCTTGAGACAACAGTAAACTCAATATGTGATTCCCAAAGACAATCAGAGTTATACTGTGCTCAGACTACAGATGAGATGCCCCGGGGCCGACTGATAACTGATTCATCGTAAACGCCTTTGCATTACTACTGTTGGGACCACTCACCATGGCAGCATCTGGATCTATGTCCTGCAACCTACAGGCTTTACCAGTTCACCTGTCTGACCTGTAGCGTTAAGCCAGTTCACCTGTGTGACCCTGTAGAGAGTGGGCCAGTTTACCTGTGTGACCCTGTAGAGAGCGGTCCAGTTCACCTGTATGACTGTGCGTGGCTCAGTGGCTCACCTGAGTAATGAGGCTCTTGAGCTCGGTCCTCTCCACCTCCCAGGAGGCCTTGGCCTTGGCGAACTGCTGCGTGAGCTCCTGCGAGCCCTGCCTCTCCTCACGCAGCTCCACGCTCAGGTCCTGAAGTGCACCCTGCAGGTCCGCCAGCGTGCCGCTCACACCGCCGTTCTGCTAGGGGGAACAGAGACACAAGAACACAGGTCACCACCTCAGGACCGACAACCAGGGGTCAACAAACACATGCAGAAACACACACAGTAAGCTAAAATGTGTGGGTGTGTAAAACGATATCCTTGTTCGTAGACGTTCGACTGGTCATGGGCTAATGTGTGGACAGGCTGGGTGCTTTATCTCTGTGACCTAGATCTAAACTTCAGTCTAAATGTGAACCACATGTAGTGTGGCATTCAGCCCTGCTCTGGGGCTACAGAGAGTGAGTGTACCAGGGCAAAAGGCCACAGCTAAGGGTTCATGTGCTGTTGGATGAAACAGTAGCCAGATGGTACAGTGGCTGTGCAGTATGTACGCTAAGTAAACCACACTCTCGATGCCTAAAGAGATGTAGTAGTAAGAGACATTAGCACCTGTGGGTTTTAGAATAGAATAGAATAGAATAGAACGCCTTTCTTGTCACTGCACAGTTGTACAATGAAATTTAGAGCATCTCGCTGAACTGTACATACAGTGAAGGCACAACAAATAGAATCTTCCCACAGATTCAGCGTATACTGTACATATGCACTGCATACTATAAATATAGTATGCTGTAAAAAAGAGCAATGTTGATGTATGTGACGCATGAAGTGCACACCCTGATTTGTACCAATACTGGCACACAGACACATCAATAAATAAATGAATAATGAATAAATAGCCAAAAATAGCCAGGACAGCATATTGCACAGTTCCCATATATGGTATATATATGCACCGGATGTATTAGGCCTCTCTAGTCTCCTTGCTGGCAAGCCAATTTGAGGTGCTGCAAGTTGCGGGTTTGGCGCGGTTGGTCAGCACAACACAGGTCCTATTGAGAGGTGAGTGAGGGAGTGT
>NC_055963.1:31181575-31201575 GCF_018492685.1 Alosa sapidissima
AGTGTCTGTGGAGCAGTCTGACGTGTAGAGGGTCTTGTGCAGATATAGCCAGATTGCCAGGGCTGGATATGGCTGATCCCTGTCACGGTTTAAAGTAATGGGCCAATCTGAAACCTGGGCTCTCTCTCTCTCTCTCTCTCTCTCTCTCTCCCTGCTCTAGTTGCTTTGGGTTTGATCAAATCCAATCGCAGTGGTTTCACAGGGCCAATTTTCTTTTATCTTCTTTTTTCTCTCTCCACTTTTTGTCGACTCTAACTTTTTTTAAAGGAGGATTTAAAGCCCTTTACTTTCGCTGGGGTAATTGTACTTAGGTTTTCAGACGATGTCGGCATCAGCAGAGAGAGAGTAAGTCCTTTTAAAAAATGCCAAATGCCTATCAGTGTTCTAAGTTGTTTCTCACTCGACCATTTCCTTAGTGGTTATTACCGAATTCTAATAATTTACTTCTTTTCCATGGGAGGAGGACTTGGAGAAGTCACGGGCAGGCCACAGTATTTACAAACCTGTGGTAAACAATAGCCTCCTCTGGGACGTGCCACGTGGGTAAAGCGGGGGCCTTTTAATAGGTCAGCGATGTGTAGAGGTCAGTGTGCCCCATTGTGCTCTTCTCCACCCTCTGTATCGCTTTAGCAGGCAGCACGTTTTTTTCATGAGCCTTTGTTGCCATGGAAACGCCGATATCAAAAGGTCACACAAACACAAGTGGCGGCCGCTTCCTCTTTGGCCGCCGCGAGGGGGAAATGATGTCATTGTAAACAGAAGTGTGATGCCTGCATGATTAGCCCGCAGCGTTGCACTGGGAGAGGGGGAGGAAGTAGGAGGGAGAGCCTGCTAACATGGGACCAGCTAACATGTCTGCCAAAATGGTGATGGGAACTTACCAGAGCCCTGTTGGTCTCCTTTGTGTCCAGGTCTTGGTCACGGACGTCCTGGTTCCTGTTGCTGTCTAGGTGGCCACCGCCCTCCTCCTCTGATTTGCTGAGACAGGCTTCCTGACCTTTGACCTCCCGCTCTGATTGGTCCCTAAAGTCGGACTGTTGCATGCATGCATGGGCAAGTTAATGAAAAAATAAAACACGACAAAAAGACGAGAGAATGGCAAAGGACAGGACATATGAGAGAAGGAAGAGAGGAAGAGACAGAGAAGAGAAAGGGAGGTATGGGAGTGGCATTATGGGATGTACACAGTTGTCAGGGATTGTTGAGAAAAGGATGACATGGGAGCAGCAGGACAGGAAAAGACAAATTTGGGAAAGAACGACAAAAAAACAAGAACAAGAACAAAAGCAAAAGAAAAAACGACAGAAACAAAGTGTATTCCCTCGTGCGGCACAGTGGAAAACAAAACTCACAGGACAAAGAAAAGTATGTAAAGGAAAAACAGCTTGGCCATCGTTGAGTAAGACAGCATGGGGGACAGAACCAAAAGAACCATGAGGAGTGCAAGCAACGGCTGCAGGGAGAGGAGACAGTGGAGGTACGTTGAGGGGGTGGGGGGTGGGGGCGGGTCAGGCGGAGGTGATACAGATGGGGAGTGGGGTGTTTGTGGGGGCAAAAAATGAATCAAAAAGAGAGAGATGAAGAGGTGGCGGTAGAGGATATGAGTATGAGGAGGAGGAGGAGGAGGAGGAGATGAGGATGCAGAGATGCGGAAGAGAGCACAAGTCATGGAGCCCATGCAGTGAGAGAGAGGGGGGAGGGGGAGAGAGCTATCTGAAGTGGGCCTCTAGTGGAGTTCTAACAATCAGCACAGATCAAGAGTCAACAGTGCCACATCACTTATTTACCTGACCGCACATCTCCACTACGCCACTGACCAGTCACATTTCCAACGTCCAAACATAAATAGATCACATACTACAACCAGGACAAACACACAAACGAGAACATACAAATTCACTGCATATTTGATAAATTAGGAGACTCTGACTTTATGTGATGAGCTGTAATTCATGGGACCCATGAGGTCATCACATTGTTCAGACTTTACCCCTCTACAACACAACACAACACAACACAGACCTCGAATGCTCAAAGTATGCCAATGCCAACAGATACTGCTTTTACATATCTCTGCTATTACCATAGTTTTTGACATTCATGTTCTGGTCCGATTGGAATTGATATTTGTGCCAGACACACTACATCACGTATGTGTCATGAGCTTACTGACAGAATACAGATGGAAATGACATTGCGTTTTGGCTACTCCAGTAGAGGCCATGGCTCTATTCTACACATGGTCGTCCAGTGGTAGACAGCAGCATGCAGGCTTAGCGTAGCAGGGAGCCAGCAGTCACACATGGCAGCCAGAGTGAAGGAGGGGGGAGGGAGAGGGGGAAGGGGAGGGGCGGGGGGGGGGGGGGGGTTGGGGTAGTAAGCCTCGGCATGGTTCATAAAGCACAGCCACAAAACGGGGAACAAAACTTGCCACAAAATAGAGGGAAGGGATGGAGAGCTACAACAATAAAAGGCCAAGCGGGAACACCAAAGAAACCAATCTAAATGTAGAGGAGATGAGGGAGCTGTCAACTCTTACCTTCTGTTCAGTTGTGGTGACCCTGGCAGGGCTCTCAGAGGGGCAGGGGGCTGAGGCAGGAGGCATGCCCACCGCGGGGTCCCCAGACTCGGACAGCAGTGGCAGCGGGGACGCCCCGTCCACCTGCTCCCTCCCTGGGGAGTCTCCCAGGGCCTCCACGCGCTCCACAAAGGCCTGCAGCTGGGACTGGAGCCCCCGCAGCCGGCCCCGCAGGGCCTCCACGAGGGCCAGGTCAGTTGGCGGAGGAGGACTCTTCTCCAGGATCACATTCTCTGCCGCATCGTCGCCGTCGCCGGACAGCTTCCGGTAGAGGCTGTCCGACGAGTCCATGGATAGGAGGCAGTTGGAGTCGGGCGAAGTGATCAGCTGGATCGCTGTGCTGACCAGCTGCGCCTGCTCGCGGACGGCCAACAGGGCCTGGCGGTCCTTCAGCAAGCAGGGGGCGCGCACGTGGCCGCAGTCTGAGATCAGGAGCCCGAGACCTAGACCGGCCATGGGCTTGTCTGGCGCTGCGTCCCGGATGCCCTCGGAAGGCCCCCTGCGCTCCTCGTCATCGCCCTCGCCACCCACGGGCCCCTCGCGGAGGCCCTCACTGGGCACGCACTCAGCCGAGTCGCCCGCTTCCGCGTCCGTCTCCAGCGCTGGCCTCTGGCTGGACGCCAGGTCGCAACGCTGCAGGTTGGACAGCAACACGCGGTTCTCGTACTGCAGTTTCTTCATCTTGCCGCTCAGCTCGCCGATCTGGAGCCGTGCCACCACCAGCTCCTCGCTGACCGCCTCAGTGGCCCCCCCTTCCTCCAGGAGTGGAGCGCCTGCCGGGCCCGGAGATGTGGCGGCCGGTGAATCGGGCTCTCCGTTGGCCGGCGGCGGCAGCTCGGACTTGTAGCGGTTGAGCTCGTTCATCAGCAGCTTGTTCTGCTCCTCCAGCTCGATCAGAGAGCGCCGCAACAGCTCCGCTTCTTCCTCCACAAACTGTAGGTGGCGCTGCAGCTCCATCACGTTCTCCGTGCCCTGGAGCACCAGTAGACCACCGCCGCCTGCAGGCCCCAGGCCGCCCCCGGGACCCAGCTCCTGGGTCTTCATGTCGTCCATCTCGGCACGCAGGCCACGGTTCTCCACCTCCAGCTCCACGATGCGGCGGCTCAGCAGGTTGGCCTCCTCCTCAACCAGCTTGAGGTGGACGCGCACCTCGGCCTCACGCGTGTGCGGCGACTCGGCCACCTCCTCCACAGTGAGCGCCGCGTCCACCTCGCCGTAGAGCGAACGGTACTTGCCCAGAGCCTCGCGCATGCTCTCGCTCTCCTTGACCAGCTTGGTCAGCTTCTTGCACATGAGCGCCGACTCCTCCTTGGCAAAGTGCAGCTGGCACTTAAGGTCTGAGCTGTCCTCAGCCTGTGAGGTCAAAAGCAGAGGACAGCACGTGACCATCTTTAGAGGTCTGCCCTGACTCATCAGATGATGAATGGCTTACATTATGTGCATTTCTAACCTCTCTTCTACCTTGCTTTGAGACACCTGTCTTGCTTAATAAACTAAAGTGAAATTCAATCACTACTTTGCATAAAATCTTGAAAAACACTGAGCAATAAATCAGATATTCCATGGTAGTGACAGACAACAGTGAAGGGAGTGATTGTGCAGGCTCTCGGCCTTTGGTCAGTGTGGGCTGCAGTTCTCCTGCAACAATGGCAGTCTAAGCCACTGGCACAATGCATGCTTTAACAGCGTACTTTGTGAAGCAGTCAAATGTACTTCTTGCACATACATTGCATAACAGGCCATACATAACATGACTACTGTGAGGAGGTTGAGTGTAAAAAAAAATCTCTCCCTCTCTCTTCATTAATCCAAAGTGCTATGTGATGGCAATTAGTGAAAACAAAGGCTGCAAAGTGGCTCTGGCTGAAAGTATGTGACCAGAACAATCACATGTGGCCTGCCTTAGTCTGCTCTTCAGAGAGGGATGTTGCATAAGACATCTCTCCCTTCCTCTGCCTATTGCTGCTAACAGTGTTGGTCATCAACCTGACAAACAGTAGACCGCATCCCAACCTGAGAGCCTCGCTCGGAAAGAAGGTTTAATGGGCTGTCGCCACACATGCCAAAATCAATCCGACTATAAAAGTCCCCCCCATAAAGATGAGATTGATGTCGCCGTTTTAAATTTGAAGCGGGTGGCATCATTCTTGTGTTTTGATTTTCTGGATGGTCTTAAAAATCATTAGGCCTTTGGGGGATGTGGGAACGCTTGCCGTCTGTCTGTCTTTTACTGCTAAGCACCAAATGATATGAGTGCAGTGTGAAGTAAACAGAAGGTCTCCGGGCACTACCTGAGGGATGGGCTTTTTCTCCGGCTTGCTGTTCGAGCGTCGATCACTAGCTCGCTTCTTCTGGGAGTTCTGCTGTGGAAACACAAACGAATGGAAAAATCATTAGCAGTCGTTAATCACCAAAATAATGACCAAGGCTCCTCAGCCCTCCTCCACTGCCCCCCCCCCCCCACATTGCCCTGTGTCATCAGTCATTGCCAGGGTGAAGTTTATCACCACGGAGATACTGATCGCGTGAAATTTACACCTGGCCGAGCTTTGGAAATGTAAACAACGACAGACTGTGAATAGAGGGATAGAAGGAGAGAGAGAGTGGTTGGAGGGGGTGGGATGGACATCTAGAGGATGTGTTGGGGGAGGTGGTGGGCACAAACGGATGTTCCAACCGTCCCTTATCGCCCTCCCTCAGGTCACCTGCGTCTGTGTTATTTTATGTGCCCATAAATCATCCTTTCTTCCCCCTTTCTGTGGTGACGAGCGAGAGGTAGCGGCAGCGGCTAGCGCTCTCGAGACCTCGCTGACAAGTCTGCAGCGTAAGCTATCTCTCGGCACTGGCGTTCCTATGGCAACCAGGCCCTCCACCAGCAAACACAAAGAGGAAATCGAATGAGGAAACAGACTGGGGGGGTAATAAGCCGCACATGATCGAGCAGTACAATGGTGCGGCCAAAACAAAAACAACGACCTCCTTAAGCACTGAGAGGCTAAGGCTGTGACAACATGAAGCCACAGACACCAGCAACGCTCCAAACAGAGTGGCAGCAGAAGAGGCTCATGGAGATATCAGGCTTTACATGGTGGCACGACCAGAACAAACCCACAAATCCAATCCAATCAATGTCTGCCCCAATACAGTCATATGCTCTCTGCTGCCAATGACACAGAGCACTCCCAGCGAATGGCAAAAAAGCCTTTTAATGGTGCTAAACTTTCCTGTTCAAATCAATAGGCATGTGGAGAATGATAATGGCAGCATTGATCTGGCACTGTATTGACCAAGTTTTCTGGCTTTCAGAGAGCTGGCGAGGGTGAGTCAGATGCATGTGACCGCTCTCTGGCCTCTCTCTCTCTCTCTTATTTGTACTGTTACTAAGCAAAGACTATTGTCTTACTGCTAACATTTTCCAAATCCTACCTCTAGTTTCCTACCCGGTAACTTTCTTCTCCCTCTTTCCTTCTGGTTGTCTCAGCCCTCCCTCCCCCCTCTTCAAGCCACAACACATTCCATCTTCTCTGCCAAGTTGATGCAATGGACCAGGCCTTGCTATGTCATAGCCACAGTGTGCAGCTGCCTCAGACCTAAGGTCATAGAGTGCCACGTGCACACACACACACACACACACACACACACACACACACACACACACACACACACACAGAAAAAAAGCTTAGGTCGGCTCTTAACATGTGAGATCTCGGGAGAGAGCTAGCCAAAAACGGCGTGGTGAATTAATGATAAAACATGCATAATCAAGAGCCTCATTAGAGCAGGCTCCAGTGGGACTGCAGTGAAAGCATGGCGCCCACCAGCCCCAACCCCCATCCTAAGCACATACACATCTCTATCCATCCAGGCACCAGATTAATAAATCACGTTAAAACCCCTTCCGCTCACCCACACATGGGAGCCCATGTAGTTGTATGGGTTGTCACCTGCCCCACCTCGGGTCTCGAGACTGCATGTGGGTACTGCTACCTGTATCGCAACACCGTGTAACCAGAGAGTGCTGGAGGAAACCTGATGAATGGGTGGCAGTGATCTCATCTGCTGAGCTAGCATGGGGGAGAAAGAGAGGAGAAGACACAGAGAGACGCAGAGAGACGCAGGCCTCTCCAGCCTGCATCGGCCTGGGCCTGTCTAACTAGGCTTGTGCAATGGGTGTGAAGATCAGAGGGGACACGCCGATTGCTGTGATAAGAGTCACGGATGAAGCCTGAGGTATGGGCTGAGGTATGGGCTGAGGGTTGGGCATTTGTCATATTCCACAGAACATTAGGATTCAGCAGCAGGGCGGTTGTTTTCACAGCCAGGCTCTACACAGGTTCCACATCAGTGCTTCTCTGGGTATTGAGACCTTTGCAACAGGCCCAGTGTGTATGGGACTGGCTCAGGAAGCAGAGATGCCAGGTGAGGAACTCCAGCAGGGTTTCTTTCAGAGGGACGAGTCACATCACATATTGAATGAATTATGAAATGCCTTGTTGCTTACTAAACTCAGGTCATATCTGAACGAATGAGAGAGAGAGGAAAAGAGAGAGAGAGAGAGAGAGAGAGAGAGAGAGAGAGAGAGAGAGAGAGAGAGAGAGAGAGAGAGAGATAGGGACTATCAGCATGAGAGCGGTCACTCATGATGCTCCGCTCCACTGCACACGCTCAGCTGAAGCAGGAGCACCACAGTGCTTCATCAAGTTCCCTCCCCTCTCCGCCCCACCCCACCCCTACCTTGTCTATGGAAAAGGCCAGGCTGAAAACAAACAGCCCCTCTCCCTTTCCCTCTCCCTTGTGTTGCATAACTAGGGCTGGGTCCAGCCAAAGGCCTGGTGATTGTGCTGGGAGAGCCATGTGGGAGCGGGGTGGGGTGGAGGGGCAGAGACATTAAACTGGACAGGGCAACTAGTGTCTCATGCAGAGACCATGGTGGCACAGCCCAGCACTGCACTAATGAAAGAGAGAGGGATGAAGAGAGAGAGAGAGAGAGAGAGAGAGAGAGAGAAGTCCACCTAGACACAAGACCAATTGATGCCATTACCATCCAATGGTGCTAAGCTGCTGTCATCTACTGCCCTTATATAACGGTCAAGCATTTTATGTAATAGTCCAGTTATGTGCTGGTGTATGTGGCATCAAAAACGTTGCAGATGGAGGGATAGGAGGAAGGGCGAGAGGAAAGGTGGAGCGTTATGCTGAGTCTGTTGGATAGAGCAGTAATGGGACACAGAGGTACTTGGCATCTCAGATAGATGGGGCCATGACCCCTCTGTGTGCAGGGAGAAAGATGTTCCACACACCACCAGTGGACCACCAAATGGACCAGATGGCACAGCCAAATCCAAAGCCAAAGTCAGTCAGAGTCAGATTCAAATTCTCCTTGTGAAACGGCAACAATACTTTAGTTTGGTGCCAAAAAGTCTGAAAGAAAACCAGCCAAAATACAGAGATCAGCTTCAAATATATTTATACTCTAACTGAAATGGATTCACACTACCCCCAAAACAGGTCCCTGCTGAACTCCAATTTGACTACAAATTGCTCACCAGTGTGATGTTATTGTACTATATTGCATTACTTATCCAATCAATTTGATAACCTCGGGTAATACCAATAGGAATCAGATATAGCCTGCGTCCTGCCTCCTCCTTGCTTTTTGTTGCACATGGCACTGAATGTGATGAGTGAAAGAGAGTGGGGATACCAGAGACTCTAACAATCCAATGCAGACAATACAATCCTGCCTTTGTGTCCTTTGTTTATGTGGAAACACAATCGCTGCTGTTCTCTAGTCAGTATGCATATGAGTGTCTGTATGTGTGTGTGTGTGTGTGTGTGTGTGTGTGTGTGTGTGTGTGTGTGTGTGTGTGTGTGTGTGTGTGTGAAAGAGAGTGTGTGAGTGCATGTGTGAATCTCGCTTCTACCCTCATCTAACAGAAGCAGCGAGAGCGAGCACCAGCATGCTTAATATGCTCTGCTAAGCATCTGCGAGTGAGAGAGAGAAAGTGGGGGTGAGATCGAAAGATGGAGGAACAAGAGGGAATGATGTATTTGTATGCTATGCATGAGACATAAGTGTGTGTGTGTGTGTGTGTGTGTGTGTGTGTGTGTGTGTGTGTGTGTGTGTGTGTGTGTGTGTGTGTGTGTGTGTGTGTGTGTGTGCGTGTCCTGTTGACAAAAGACAGAGACTAACAAGTACGCATTGGAGAGTGGCACTGGAGACATATGCATGTGTGCTGGCAACATGCCCATGTATTTGTTTTGCCGCACAAGACTTTGTCATGCCCGGCACATCAGTATGGGAACGGGTAGAGGTGAAGGCCAGCCCCCTCGCCCACTCCTATGGAATTCTGGGGGATGCCCTGACTGCTTAGGCGGCTTTCTTTGTGATGCCACGGACACTGCAACAATGGCCCAGCGGAGAACCTCAAGGCTCCTTTCACAGAGTCACAGTGAGGCCCAAGACCTCTCTCACCCTGCTGGGAGAACACTGCCCCAGCGCACAAGACCAGAGATAGAGGGAGACAGAAAAGGGGAGAGAGAGAGAGAGAGAGAACAGGGAAATTTAAATGTTAAGAATGTCCATCAAATTACTGCTACAAGTGGGAGACAAATATGGCAAAATAAATGACTGAAGGAAATGGTGAGGGTCAGAGAGCAGTTAAAAAGCCTGTAGGAGAGAGGGAGAGGGAGAGAGGGATAAAAACAAAAATGAAATAAAAAAGGGACAAAGAGAGAGAGGCCATGTGTGGGAGAGATGGAGATGTGCAAGAGACTGAGGGGGAGGATGGTTTGGGACGCATTTCTGAAATCCCCCCTAGTCAACCGCCACGCACAGCCTGCACATATACACACACACACACGCACACACACAAACACACACAAACACACAGCTACGCACAGCCTGCCTAACCCAAAACCCCACAACCGCCGCTTGCAGACCATAATGGGTTTCCATGACAACCACTCTCCAGCATGGACTCAGCGTTCTGAACGACAGAGGCGGCAGCAGCAGAGGCGGCAGCAGCAGAGGCCGATGGAACAAATTGATTGATAAGAACAGCGAGGAGGGGGAAGGAGGGAAATACAGGACAGGAGAAAGAGAGAGAGAGAGAGAGAGAGAGAGAGAGAGAGAGAGAGAGAGAGAGAGAGAGAGTGGAGAAAGCAGACAGAAAATCGAAGTCCTTGAAATCCTCTTGACACGTAACATTTTCCCTCTCCACGCACTGCTAGCAGACAGTAACAGTACCCCCCCCAAACACACACACACACACACACACACACACACTACCCCCACCCATCCCTCTGCTGTGCTTCTGGCAAATGGGGTGACAGGCCGGACACCATGTGATTAGCATGCCTCATCCTTGCACTTGAAAAGGCCCCATGAAAAGGAAGTGAGTGGCCCCAGCTGGCCCATCATCATCCTCCTCTCTTCTGCTTTCCCACTGTCACACGCGAATCACACGCTGACAGTGACACATGAAAAAGCACCTGTTATTATTATACACACACCATAAGAGGATAACAACCCTCTCCCACTCAAAGAGCATCAGCTGCAACACTATAATCATGCAAATGCAAATTTGCATCAGCTTTCTAATATATCATTTGGTGATTTCAATAACTAAAGAGTAAACACGCCTGGATGTGTTTCACCTCTGCATTATAAGCAATTCTGTTTGTCATTGGATTAAATAGAAGCAATGGCAGGACTATTCTCTCCTCTCCCCCATCACTTCTGTTCCTGCTCCTCCATTTAACACTCTGCTCTGCCTATCTCTTCTTCTCCCTCTCTCTCTCCCTCACTCTCACACTCCTCCCTTTAACACTCTGCTCTGCCAATCACTGCTTCTCTCTCTCTCTCTCTCTCTATCTCATCCCTTGCTCTCACATGAGAGCACCTGAGTGGACAGCAACTGTTACAACATAGGCATGGGGTGAGGCCATATGTTATAACGAAAACAAACACACACACACACACACACACACATAAAAACGTAACAACACAAACACACACACAGACACACACACACACACACACACACACACACACACACACACACACACACACAAACACACTTGTCTCCTCTAAAACCCATCTGTCCATCACAGTGTGACAGGGAGTCTCCCGCTGAAAACTCCTCATACACACCCACATACAAACACACATACACACACACACACACACACACCTCTAAAAATAGGGTCTAAACTTTGGGGGCTCCCCATCATGCTCCCTGTCTCCAGTGGTAAGAGGCTGAGACTGTGTTTCTGATGCGTCTGCCTCAGAGCGAGTATGCTGGGGTCAACAGTGTTTTTACTGAGAGCAGATGCCTTGCTCTGTGTCTGAGGGGCGACAGCATTTGTACAAGGTTACTGAACTCCAGTGATAATTAGCGTTAGGCTAATGCTTTTATAATTGTAGCCAAAAACCTCCAGGTTTAGAGGCAGGAGATGGAGGGGCCGTCCGTGTCTGAGCTTTGTGTTTCAGCATGTGATACAAGTATCGTGTGATCAAAACTGGTGGTTATGATGGTGTGTGCACACATGGTTTGTGTCATGTGGAAATGCATTTGTGTATGTGAATATGCATTTGTGAACTCAGTGCACCACCAGCAGAATGTGTTTCCAGTGATGAATGACACAGATTTCTCTGAAAGGTCACTTCGGGTATGGAATGAGCTTTTATCTTCCCCTCACACCCTGTCCAGTCAGCCCTGGGTTGACCTTGTGCTTTATGTACATGTGACAACTGACAAACGGCCATGCTCTCAACTCCTCCATAATGCTCAAATGGCCTTGAGCTAGCAGGGCCATATCTCACCTGTGCTGTGCTGCGCGCACAAAAGACACAGGTGAAAAGCATCGGCAGGTCTTTGTCATACAGCATCATGAAGCGATGATGTCTTTTTAGTGGTGGTGGTGGGAGGGGTAAAGAAAAAGAGGGAACCTTCAGTGGTTCTCCGAGCTGCTGACCTAGCTGACAGGACAAGTATGATCCGACTGTTTGCGTTCACGGGCGCTGTAAATGTCAAAGACACTGACATTTATCTAGCTACTTCAAACATTAATCAAAAAGACTCGCGCCAATCGAAGTGTGGCGGGCCGGGGTAATCCCCACCATGCCTGTCTTCGTTGTCATTGAGATTTGATGAGAAAGTCAGAGGGATTTAGATCGGGTGTTGCTTGGGGGAGGGGATTTGGGGTTGAATGCCTCCTCATTGTTTATTTTAGATGTGTGTTTTTTTGGGAAGGACAAGGAAGCTGCATGATGATGTTTCTATCTGTTCAGATTGTTACATGTCACATTCTTAGTAAAGTCTGACACAGAATACAATGCACACATGTATCCTCCTGTTTGTGGAATTCAAATGCCTCACACACCAAACAATAGGAATTGTCAGTTTCGTTTAGAATTTTCTGTGAAAGAGGTCTTTATTTTTTCAGCTTAAGGTTTTATTTTTCATCGTGATTTAAAAGATTACTTGTAAAAGATTACTTTAAAAGATTCCACAATAGTAAGACCAGTCACTTCCTGCACAGCTTCACAATACCAAACCGGAGGAGACCCATGTGAGTCATATAACACTAGGAGCACTGCTATGCACTGACTAGTGTTGGAACATTAGCAAATGTGAAAACACAACCAGAGACGCAGAAAGAGACACAAAATAGTATGTGTCTGTGTGAGAGACTGGGAGTGAGTGTGTGTGTATGGGTCTGCGTGAGAGAGTGAGAGTGAGTGTGTGTGTTTTAGTGTGTGTGTGTGTGAGAGAGAGAGAGAGAGAAAGAGAGACCACAAGAGAAACAGCCTTATTGCTCTGTAAGGTAACGGACATCAGACATGATGCGCTTTGCTGCTTAAGAAACGTGAAGTGCACTATGTTTTCATAAAAACGCAGGCACTTTTCCACTTGCAGTTTAACTTTTTTCAGTTCGAGGCACTCAGGGAGCCTCTGCAAAAACGTGATGCGCAGCAAGCACAGAAAACGCCAGGCGCACTGGATGCATAAGCAGCGCACAAAACGCTTACTGCCAATACGAAAGGACATAAAAAAGGCGCACCTCACTGCAAACCCGCGTCCTGTCTGATCGCTCACTAACATAAATATGCAGCTGCCTTGAACATATTGTAATTGTACACAGGGGTGGCTTTATCATCAAACACGGCTCCAGCAGATTGCTTCTCATTAACCCCAATGCAATAGCAATCAACAGCACACAGTGCTCCCGTGGTGGCTGAGGCCTGGGAGACGGAGTGGGACCTACTGGTGGGCCTACTGGACATCTCTACAAACACAGCTTCAAGTGGAGCAGGACCATGCATATGAATGCAGAGCCACTGGCCCCTGTGACTGAATGGAGGTAACCTCATCAGATTCTAGAACATGTTTGTCAGGAGAAGGAAGAAAAGACAACACATTCTGGCCAACAATACTGCTGAAAGGCTTATGAAAGGCCTAAAAGGGGCAGCCGTGGCCCACTGGTTAGCACTCTGGACTTGTAACCGGAGGGTTGCCGGTTCGAGCCCCGGCCAGTGGGCCGCGGCTGAAGTGCCCTTGAGCAAGGCACCTAACCCCTTACTGCTCCCCGAGCGCCGCCGTTGTAGCAGGCAGCTCACTGCGCCGGGATTGGTGTGTGCTTCTGTTCACTGTGTGCTGTTTGTGTTTCACTAATTCACCGATTGGGTTAAATGCAGAGACCAAATTTCCCTCACGGGATCAAAAAAGTATGTATACTTATACTTAATAACTTATACTTAAAAAGCATCACTCATTCTCAGCAAGATTATCTTAGACATGATGACTTGACAGGACTCCTCATTACAGTATACCTCATTAGTAATAAAGTATAGCCATATAAAACTAGCAGTGGTAGTGAATAAGAGTAAATAGCAAACACATTATTATTATACCCTTGCAGCAAATCCCCAAGAGCACCTTTGTAAACAGACACCTTCTAGCAACGTAAATAGCACATAGCCTGCTTTGTGGCACCTCATTTAATGATGTTAAGAATAACTCTTGTCTGTTTGCACTCTTGCTAGGTAACGCAGGAAAGACTAGGATAGGAGGACCCAATAGCGAGCCAGGGGAGAGGGCACCATGGCAGAGGGGGGGAAGCAGCTGCCACATGAACAGAGCTTTGTGTCCCTCTCCCTCCTCTCTGTCCCGTCCAGTGGAATTCAATCAGCCAGCACATGCTTTACCCGTCGCTCATTAACCGAAATCGCAAGCACTTGACGCTCATTAAGGTAGCAGCTTGCTGGCAGAAAACGGAACACGGGGCACCGTTAGGAGGCCTGGTGAGTTCGCTTAGTTTGTGGAGGAAGTCCAACCTCATCCCTTTGTTTGTATAGTGTTTGGAACAGGAAGTGAGAAAGCAACTATATCCAAGGGCTAAGAGAGGCTATTTGGTGTCCAGTGCCAAGGCAACAAAAAGAAAATGGAACGGTTCAGTTCTCATGCTAGAGACAGATGGCACCAGAAATGGGGGGCGGGGGTCTCGGATATGGAAGTGTCTGAGGCTGTCATTACAAACTATTTCTTGCTCACTCTCACACACACACACAGATATAAATTTGCCATCGCTGCTATGCACATATTCCCTTGATAGTGCACCTGACAAACTCGCTCACATAACACACACACCAACCAATTTCCTGCAAAGTACAACAATTCCCTAGGGGACAAATAACAAGGGTGGATTGAGGAGATAGACCAATGACAAGAGCTAGAGAGAGAGAAAGTGAGAGAGAGAGAGGTCAGTGGAGGATCCAAAGCTTAGCTCAAACACTATGAAAGAGAGCCTATGAATGCACAATGACATCTAACCGAGGTGCTCCTATGTGGCAGATGTCTGCTGTCTTTCTTTTTGGCTGCTGAAAAAGAGGTCAATGAGGCTGAAACCTTTGTGCCACTCCACCCAGCTTGGAGGTGGGGGTTTGTGTGCCAGTCAGCAGGGAAATCAAACGGGCAGAGCAGCAGATCAGAACAGAGCAGCCAGCTGGTCACTCACAGGTCCAGTGGGCATGGCCAAGGCACAGTGGTCACGGTCAAAGACTGACCTACAAAACTGATGGAATAATCTGCCTTTAAACAAAGCCTGATGGCTTGATCTCACTGTCTCAAAACTGATATTACTATGCACCCTCATTGGAAAAGCTTAACAAATAACTCCATTTCCAAAGAGTTTTCTGTTGAACTTAAACAAAATGAACCAGAACAAGCCAATTCAAACCAGTGTTACCTACAACTGAAATGTTTGGGTAAGGGTCGTGATAACCCCTCAGGTCACCGTGTTCTCCTGATCTTTCCTGATATTCCTGTTCACACAACACCTCAGACTCTACTTATGGCAACAAGGTTATAACACCTCTAATCTAATCTCTCTCACCCTAATCCAGAGGAGGTGCTAAGGAGATTCAGCCCTTCACTTTAATTAGCTGGAAGCCTGTGGCAGGTGACGTTTTAATCACTTGGAGATCACTGACTTTACCAGCTGAGGTGAAGCTCCTGTTATCTCAGTGGGGTCTCCATCTCTACTTTTCTCTTCTGCAGGTTTGCACGCTGCCCTGAGGGTTTCTTTGCAGCAACAGTCTCTGTATGAAGGGCTTCTGTTATGTGGGAGGAGGCCCCTTTAATCAGAAGGGCTGTGCTCATCTTGGCCCATGGACTGATAGATGAGATTAGTTGCTGATGGGAGAACTTCTCCTCGCTCCGCCGATTGCCCTGTCTGCCCCCTTCCCGTGTCATATCTCACTTTCTATCTCATTACCTTCCCATCTCCTCTGGTCCTCATCCTCTCATCCCTTCACCACTTTCCTTCTCTTTCACCCCTCTTCATCTCACCATTACTCTTCTCCTTTCATCTCCTCCCCCTCTCTCTCTCTCCCCCCCACTCACTCGCTCGTTCCCCCTGACCATGTTTGACAGGTTATGAGGAGGAGCACCCACAATGGCATCTCTTCTCAGGCGAAGGGAAAACCCATAAAGCCATAATTGTCCTGATGCGATTTTCACACTTAATCTCTCTTCTCCATCTCCTCACCATTACTGTCCTCTTCATGGATTGACCACTGAACAACGTCCGGGGCAAACGCACGGGCCTGACGTGGAACTGCCAGAGGCACAGACAGGCCTGGTCACTGGACTGTGACAGTCGGGACAGAGCTGGGTTGGGACAGTGGTTCCTTTGTCAAGGGGCGGGTTTACGTAATCCTTATGTAAGGTGATCAGAGCCTGTCCCCTCACTGGTGCGCCTGGCAGCTAATGGCTAATGACAGACTGATCTAATAACTACTGTGTGTGTCAAGGTAGCGAGACTCGGGGGGTACCACAAACCAATGGGCTGCGAATGTGTCCTTGTAGATTTCAGATCAAGGATTAGGCTGTTGATGTGAAGGGAAGGTGACTGTTCGGTGATAAACAGTGCTTTGGTAACACTTTGTGAAACATGTCAAAAGAGATCTGAAAATAATGCCAGGTTTGTGAAAGGCTTTATTTAACTCACACACACACACACACACACACACACAGACAGACAGACACACACACACACACACAGACACACAGACAGACACACACACACACACACACACACAGACACACAGGAAAGTGCAGTCCTCACACCCCCCCCCCCCCCCCCCCCCCAATCCCGGCTAAAATCACTCACCCATTCCTGGCCTATCGCGAGTCTCTCCCCCCGTCGCACAATGACAGGCTTATGCGGTGAGGCAGAGCCGATCTGAATTAGGAGGTCCAGCACAGCTCTCCGCTGGCACCTCCTTACGTAACGAAAGTTCTTCTCACTCACAGCGTGCACAGCCCTTTCTATTACTGTAGATCTCAGCCTAACTAGGGGAAACGGTGGGGTGAGGCGATCGGAACGCGTGGGAATCCAAGTGCACTGACCCGCCTGTCAAGAGAGACACGCCAGTAACCTGACAGATCGTAATGACAGAGACGTCCTGAGGGCCCAGTGAGTAGGACAGGCTGGTGGGTCGATGATGGTTTAATTGGTGGAACAAACGTCCCCTTAATCTTACCAAACAGTCAAGGTGAAAGATCAATACAATCGCTTCCATTTGATTAAAATGACAGAGCTGTCAGTGGATAAAGGAAAAAAAGATTCGCAAGGTTATTCTGGTATTATTTCCTCAATGAATGTAAACAATGCTTCATGTAAATATGAATTGTATGGATAGGGGTCAGGAATATTAGGACAGCCATTACATTACGACACCTCCACACTGGAGTGCAGTACAGAACAGGCGGCAATCTGCAACATTTTGGCTTTCCTGACACTTGCTCCCAGCGTGGGTAATAATGGTAAGAAGTTGACAGTATTTCTACATGGGGGGCGATGGGACAATGGCTGGCCAGTGGCCACAGAGCCATATTTCTAGAGAGCCAGATGTGTGAGAATCTGTGTTTGGAAGTTTACAGTCGCGTATCCAAGGAGGAAGGCCCACGAGAACACTATTAAACCCAAAATAGAGTTTGCATCGGTGTGAAATGAGGTAAAAGCGCACATGTGCATACATCTGTGACATCAGGATGTGTGTGTGTGGGGGGAGAGACAAAGTGTGTGTGTGTGTGTGTGTGTGTGTGTGTGTGTGTGTGTGTGTGTGTGTGTGTGTGTGTGTGTGTGTGTGTGTGTGTGTGTGTGTATTTGGTTTAATTTATGTGCGTTTCTCAGAGGGATTTACAAATGACCTGCCAAGACTGCGGCGCTGTCACAAACAGACATATTAACCTCCAGTCGATGTACTCTGCGCACCGTTTCTTGAGGAAAGGGATAAATGCTTAAGGCCTCATCAATCAAAAGCAAAAGTTTCTTGATCTAGCCCATTTCTACACACCGGGCAGAAGATGAAACAGCCTTGAGCCCTGCACTTTGATAATGGAGGACAACACAATGGCTGTTGTGTTAAAAGGCTCGGGATCTCTGTGGGGATGTTTGTTGAACGGAGAGCACTCAGTGGCATCGCCTCCCCGCCCATCAGCCATATACCAGTCATGCCATCATCGCTGGCACAGTTTAGCCTGATGGATGGATGTATAATTCATGGGTAATTCACAAATGGTAGGCAATTCGTCATCACATAAACACACACGCACACACAAACACAAATTCTCGCTCATACACAGACACACACAGATGTACAAACAGACACACACACACACACACACACACACACACACACACACTAGTGTGCACAGGGGAGCAATTAAGCCCTCTTGAAAGCTGCGGTGTAGAACGGACTAGCAAGCACATAGTCTTTCCCATTAACCATCCCCCACCCTCCATGTACCTATGTCATCTACCCCTCTGCTCAACCCCCTTCCCATCAAGAAAATCCAACACAACCTTTACTGATAAACTCAAACATATCTGTACACATACAGAGCCAGCGCTTCCGCACAGTGCAAATTAAGTTTAATAGGCTGCTCATGCAAATTAACTAGTTTGTTATTATCACAACAAAGTAAATCGCAGAGATAAAAGTTGTTAGACAGGCAAAGTTATCAGCAGTTAGCAACATGCAAGAGCCTTAGGTGGTAAGGTAGGCCTAATATTAGAATTTATAGGAATTCATCAACTGCTGTGCGACGCCAACGCCCCTACCCCAGAATAATCAAAGAAAAATAACTTGTGCCCCCTCTGTCACTGTACTCTGCAGCTGGGTCTGTATACATACAAGCACATACACACGTGCATGCGCATACACGCACACACACGCGTGCACACACACGCGCCTCCATTAAGAGCAACAACACCACCTCTACCTCAGAGCCTCCATTAAGAGCAACAACACCACCTCTACCTCAGAGCCTCCATTAAGAGCAACAACACCACCTCTACCTCAGAGCCTCCATTAAGAGCAAGACACCCTCTCTACCTCAGAGCCTCCATTAAGAGCAACAACACCACCTCTACCTCAGAGCCTCCATTAAGAGCAACAACACCACCTCTACCTCAGAGCCTCCATTAAGAGCAAGACACCCTCTCTACCTCAGAGCCTCCATTAAGAGCAGAGCGAGTGCTCCAAATCTCCACCACTCCCAGACCCTCATCACACCCCCAGGGTGAGATAATCTGATGCTCTCAAAACAACAGCTAGCCTTTTAATGTCCTTTAGATAGGGGAGGGGGTTGAAAAAGAAAACAACAGGTCTGAGTTTCTGATAGAAATCAAAGAAGCCTGCCCTGAAGGAGAGAGAAAGAGAGAAAGAGAGAGAGAGAGAGAAAGAGAGAAAGCAGACTCCTCTCATGGTTAGACAGAAGTACTCTGGGGGTTACTGGTCAGGGTTAAAGCTCAGGGGCTGTGTGCAATGCAGACAGCTGAAGCCTTTGGTCTTTTCCTTCCTGTATTTTTCAAAGCTTTACCTCATCCATGTGGTTCATTTTAGGGAGTGTACTCAAAACACACACACACTCACAGACACACACCCCAGGGTCATTATCTTACAGTCTGCCAACACTTGACCCCTCTCCTCTCCATTTCAAATGTACTTTTACTGGAGCATGAAATTACATCAGACATCCTCCAGGCCTAAAAAAGAGAGAAATCTTTGAAGGCAACAGAATTACTCCCAGCCAGCGAGTGTTTGTTAGGTTCTGCTGTATCAAACCTTTGTTCTAATCGTTGTAGGTAGTGGCATACACTGTTCTGCACTGACTCCTAAACAATGTTCTTGACTAAGCTAGTGCTCTCTGTTTGCAGCCCCTGACAGTACAATTAGCCTTAGAGTTGCAAGCCAATTCATCAGGTATATTCATGAGCGTTCTCTAACATAGATATTTCTAGACAGGTTAAGTGTGCTTGTGGCTGACAGTACAGGGTATAGAGTACAGATGTGATATTCTTATTCTGCATTAACACTTTTACATGTACGGCGTTTGAGGTTATCCATTACATTTGTGTGCCTCAGCAAATCCCAGTCACATCAACTGGGCTTGCATCAGCTACAATCAGGGCATCTCGGCTAATGCTACTGCCACATCATTAGTGGCCTGTAGAATCTAACTGCATATTTCAAGTCCTGCGGTGAGAGGCTTCAATCGCCAGGCGAGGACATGAACATCAAATAAAACTGAGTATGTACATAGTGGTCGTCTTTCATGTGGCTCTTCTGTGAACGGCTGCCCATATTTCCCAGTCTTATCCTATTTGTGTACACTACGCAAAAGACGCTGAGCAAACCAGCCCTTTATATACACACAGCTGCCCGTCTCATTGAGAGGCTCAGATGACCACTCAGTATTCAGCCTGCTTCACCATCATTAGTCTGTCTACCAGCTTAACAATGGGATGCAAGGAGTAACGAGAGCAATGGCCCCACTGAAGGGTCTGCTAAGGTAGTTGTTGTGCTTAATGAAATCCTGTTTCCCACTTGTTAAGAAACAATTATTAG
>NC_055963.1:31206575-31209075 GCF_018492685.1 Alosa sapidissima
GGATGCTGAGCTTTGCCATCCGACAATCTATATTGATGCTTTATATTGATGAGAATATCTGCCGAGGCGTTAACTTCCAAAACGTTTCATACTACTGTTATTACTCAATCTGTCACTCGTGTCAGTCATCAGACACATTTTCATTCAGACAGAGATTGGGGGAAGGGAGGAAGAGGTTGGAGCATGAGTCTCTCTCTCTCTCTCTCTCTCCCTTCATCTGTGAATGGATGCCAAGGTGCAGCTGAGCTCCTAAATGTCTCTGTAGACGGGCAGTCTGACTGGCCCTTGTACAGCACGCTCTAATTCAGATCCATTCTCTTCTCTCTTTCTCACTGTCTTTTTCTCATCGCAGCCAGCGACCCCTGAGGGAGCCCTGTGAATACTTATTAATGAGCTATTCCAACATGCACACAAGCCACGCTTTAATGAGACACAAACAATGTTCAATTTATCATTACATGACAAATAGAATCACTTCAGTGTACTCCATGAACTCCCTATTTTTCTATAATTACTGTTTCTCTTCTTCTTTCCCTCCCCCTCTCTATCTCTCCCCCTCCCCCTCTCTATTGCTCTTCCTCTCCCTCCCTGTCTGTCTCTCTCCTCGGGTCAGACGTGGGAAGACAGCTCACCCAGTTGAATCAATGCTCACTTTCATTAGCGGTCTGGGGCTCGTCCAGCCTGTGTTCTTCACCTATGTGCCGATGCTTTATGGTGATGGGGCCCCGGCTCAACCTGACAAACCCCTTTGTTAATGCACCTCCAAAAGTGCCTGTTAAGGTAGATGAATTGGCAACTATTTATGGGTGCTCTGCGAACCCTCCACCCCTCCTCCTCCTCCTGCCAGTCTAACACCCCTGTCTGGTGTTTTCACATGCGGCAGACCCCTAAAGCGATTAGCTTTGATATGCAAAGGAGAAACACCTAAAGGTGTTTTTCATAGCGTGTGAGGCTGTCAGTCAGCCAGACGGGCAGTCCTGGAAAGGTGTGTCGTTATTGAGTCAGTTTTTAGCGTGGCGAAGCGTAAGTGTTTGTGTGTGTGCATGTGTGTGTGTGTGTGTGTGTGTGTGTGTGTGTGTGTGTGTGTGTGTGTGCGAGGAGGAGGCTTGAGACCAGATACTGGTTTCCTTGAACAATGTTCTCACATAGTTCTCCTCCCCTACCCCTTCTCCTAATGCCCATCTCCCACCATGTACACTGTTGGTAACATTTGACAAACAACAGAAGTCAAAGGGAAGCATTTAACCATCAAAGGGCCTCTTTCATGTGTGTGTGTGTGTGTGTGTGTGTGTGTGTGTGTTCGTACATACATAATTGTTTTCCTATGTGTATGTATGAGTGATTGCATTTGTCCTTATTAGACATCATTTGCATGGTTGAGTGTGTGCAAGCGTACTTTAGGGTTCTAGGGTGTATTCTGTGTACTTTTAGATTAGCATGTGTGTTTGTTTGTGTGTGTGTGTGTGTGTGTGTGTGTGTGTGTGAGAGAGAGAGAGAGAGAGAAAGAAGAAAGGAAGGAAGAAAAAGGATCTTTTGTGTCTTTATGTGCGTGTGCATGTTTGTGTGTGTGTGTTTGTGTGTGTGTGTGTGTGTGTGTGTGTGTGTGTGTGTGTGTGTGTGTGTGTGTTCCTCCTCTCAACCGGCTTGTCAGTGCTCCCACAGCTGTCTGCTGCCCCAACGGCCGTTTTTAACGACTTCCCTGCTGATTTTATCTGCCTTCTTTCGTAAAATGGCACTGGGCTCTAACAGGTCTCCCATCTTCCCACACCTCGGCACAGGCTGCTCCCGCTCAGACCTCGGTGCTCTGTAGATAACCCCACAACACAGAGAGCTTTTCATTAAAAAATGAGCTCCAGGCCAGCCTTGGTAAAATATTGCATGCTCCAGTCTAGTTCCTCGCTAAGCATCGTTTTCCTGCCTCTCTCGTTGAGCTCCTTTGTTCTGCCTTCTGGTTCATTATCTTAAGGATGCCTTGAAGCTAATTCACAGCAAACCGTTTTCTCTCAGTTAATGATGCTAAGTGCTCAAAATTGGACTTAATTGTTTATTCCTCAACCCTTTCTTTGGGTCTCTTATCACCACTGCTAGCAGTTGTAGTAAGATCATGTTCATACGAATTCCTGCAGACTGCTGCTGTTCCCGCTGTTCTACCAAATAAGGCAGTATGGTGTGCTTTCCAGAGAGGGCTCTTTTGTCCTTGTAAATGCTTGTTTCCAATCTACATACTGCAATGAAGAGGGAAAGTAATACATCTGCAGGAAAGGGCTGCTGCTTCTGCTTGCTGTTTTCAGAGGCCTCACTACATACTAGAACCAGTCCTGGAGGCTTGAATAATTCCTCCTTTCTTAACCACAGGGAATTCAGCTCAACTGATGTTTGGATGGTGAGATATCCACACACACACACACACACACACACCCGCAAGCAATGCTACACTTTTTATCTCTCTCTCTCTGTATCTTCCTCTCTCTCCCTTCTTCCATCTCTCTCTATCTCTGTA
>NC_055963.1:31214075-31299075 GCF_018492685.1 Alosa sapidissima
GTCGTTTTCGGAACGCAGTTCTTCGATTTCTCTGATAAATTCCTCATGAGTGCCGTCCATGAACTCTTCTGTCAAGTCAGAAAATGCTAGTGATGTACTAGCTAGCATACGGCTGTCGAAGGAGGTGACAGACCTCTCGTCACCGGGAGAGATGCTACCTTCCCCGGTCTCCACGCTAATGGAGAGACGGTCCTTTTCCACCGGTGTCTTGGCACCATTCCCCCGGCCAAGTTTCCCGGGCCGCCCCAAAATATGGTCCTTTCCAGATTTGTCGTTGTCTGTCGCCCCACATCGACTACTGGATTCAGTGTCACTGCTCAATGCATCGGTGGAAAGTTTATTTTCCTCCGAAGCGCAGTCAGAGAGCTCGGAGCTACTGTCTGTGGGGGAAAGCTTTCCAGGGGCGCAACCCGAATCTTTGCTCAAGTCGTCTGAAGCGTTACTGGCATCCGAAATTTTCCTTCGACCGACCTTAGCAGATTTGCTGCTCTTCGGAGCGCTAGCAACTGAGAGCATGGATTTCCCCGGTACTTTCCCTTTCTCCGACTTCATGTCTTTACCACTCGCCGGGCTGCGTCTAGATACCCGGCTCCCTATATGTATGGAACCTGGTTTCACACTAAGCGTTGGCGTACCGATACCTCCTCTGATTTTAGTGAGGGACCAGCCAGGAACATCTTTCGGTCTAGCCGGAGAAGGAGCACGATTGACTTTCTTTTTCTCATTCACTTGTAGCGGCTGCACCACCGGCTGCTGCTCGAACTGGTGCGGCTTGAGGGTCTGCGACTGCCCACTGTCGCCGTTCCCGCTTTCCATTTTGTGTCTAAGCCTCTTTTCCTTAGGCGAGACCAAATGAGAGGGCGAACTGGTATCAACCTTTGTCTTTGTCATTCATTCCGCTTTAAAAACAATTTAGAAAAGAAACGGAAAGCCTCTCGCAAGAAAATAAGTTGGGCGTAACCTGTTGTGTAGAACGGCATACGACGAATGCGAATGGCTATGTTGCAAAGATGGGTTGAAAGAAAAAAAAAAACAACCACAGTAGTATTCCTGCAGAGCTCAGAGTTGATTCTTCATCAAAGCTATGCCTCACTCCCTGCACCAGAACGCCGTGTGCTCCTCTCGCCTTGGTAGTCTGTGCTCATTCGCGTCTAAAACCAGACTGCTCGTTGGGAAGAATGTATTTTTTACTCCGCCCAGATAGCGGCTCTGCTGTCTGTGACGAATTGCTGTCTGGAAGCCCCGGCATCACTCGCGGACCTCTACCGCCACCACAGTGGTTTCTCTCTAACACTCATATCAGAACGGTTCGCTGTTGGGGGGTGATATTATTTGAATGCTGTCATTTACTTGTATGGTGACATTCTGTAGTCCGAAAACCGTAGGCTATCTAACCGTAAACCGCAGTCCGTATTTTAATGTATCTTTAAGTAAATATGTCTAAAACTAATATTTCATCACCACACTAATGTAACTAATATATATATATATATATATATATATATTTTTTTTTTTTTTTTTTTTTTTTCAAACTAGCAGAGCTATTTTCTTTTGATTCCACTGATCATATCCAAGAATATCAGTCTGTTGCGCACTGGTGCGAATATCAGCCATGTCTGGTCAATGGAACAGTGGCCACTGAATAATTAAGGTGGAATTCGGGTGACACCATGGGTGCTTAGCATAGGCCTATGACCCGTAATTATACACTAATGATGGGTTAATTCACAAGCCTCTCACATCACGCTCCTTACTCAAGGCTCTAGTCATTGGCTAATTATGGAAAGCGACCGAGGCAAATGCATTGGCAGCTTCCCGTTCCATGAGAAGCAAAAGAGTGACACAATAATGACATGTTATGAATTTCCTGTCGAGGGACTACGTAGAGAGGGCCCAGAGCTGTTTACAGTGTTCATTAATTTGCTTGACTCGTGTCCTAGGGAATGCGTAACACACGAAAGAGAACTTGGTGTTGTGCGCTTTTGAGGTAGCAGATCTGAGTGTTTAAAAGAGATTTTACGCAAGGGAAATACATAGATATTACAGGGAGTCATGTATATCCATCCGTGCAAACGCGATGATCAAGAGATTATACCGAGTATTGTAGACCATAAGGGGGCACATTGGATGTCATTCCCACATTCAGAGAGTTACCCTATCTCTAAATCTTTGCCATTGAGGATATTGGGATTCCATCAGTAACAGCTCATAATTGACCGAGCAATTGAGAGCAACTGCTATACTCGGAGTCAGTGCAGTGTATCTCCCATCCAAGGGGTCCTCTATCCTGGCAATGGCAGTAATCTTCTGGAATGGTGTGGGGTAAGATTGTCCTAAATGCCCTGACACAACAAAGGTCTTCAGAGAGCAAGCTGATCTTGATGAAACAACACAGTGTGTTGCTGGGGGGTAGGGTAATTAGCCATGCCACTGCTATTTGTCCTTGGGAAATGGAGCTCTAACCCCTCCTCACTTGCATCAGTCACTGGCAACAAACTGTGGAATCTAGATAGATAGATAGATACTTTATTGATCGCCAAGGGGAAATTCAAGAATCTGTATGTATCTGTGCTGCCCTGTGCCTGCCCCACTGTTCAATATAAGGAGATACAGAGGCAGTGGCAACCAGGCAGATGTGCCTATGGATACTACTATGGATACTACTACATGTACTACCTAATGGATGGATACTACTACATGTACTACCTAATGAATGGATACTACTACATGTGCCACCTAATGAATGGATACTACTACATGTACTACCTAATGAATGCAATCAGGGCTAGCCTCTCTTGGGCCTCTTGTGTGTAGCTGTGCTTGGTGATGAGCTACACAACACCCACAGAGGCCCCTGAGCATCCCCTGTTCTGACAGTGCTTGTTTGTTGGCCTGGCTGGCAGAGCTCTTACATGCCATGTGTGCAGGAAGAGTCGGACAACTGACTCTTAATACAATTACAAATAGTTTACAAATAGTTTACATGAGCTGGGCTACGATTTTGCTACGAAAACCTCTCAAAGGGAACATCACAATTACAAAATAGTGAATGCAATTAGGTTTATTACAAAACCAGACAACTCTCAAGGGCATAGAACTGTAATAGAAAAATCACAAGCATTGTGCAAAGAAGCTGTTATTTGTAGCTGTGCTTGGGCTACACAACACCCCCACAAACGCTGTTGAAAATATTGTACATGGGTAAGTAAGTGGTGTAGAGAATGCTCCCCCCCTCCCCGTCTAGACTCTGTCTTGAGATGGTCTCGAGTAGTCTTGGTCTTCACAACGGTGGTCTTGACTACAACTTTGGCATCCACACACCATCCACTCAGATGTCATGTGATTATTATTAGTAGTAATAGTATTATTGACCTGAAGGATTTCATTCTTTTGATTTGATAAAAGATATCTACCAAGTGCGTAATGTATTATGCACCGCAGAGCCTCATGTTGGATCCAGTTAAATAGTTCAGGGTGCTTTCATCCTGCTCTCTTGGCCTACATCACAGTGATAACAGATATGTGTACACTCACACACACACCATGTATGCTGTATATTGTGTGTTATATATAATATGTGTGTTATATGTCCATGTTGTATCTTCATGGAAAATGAACATATGGGCATTAAAACAAAAAGTAAGTAGAGCTAACCACAACCACTCAAGCAAGCAGTAATGGAAAAAATGGAAAAAACATATCTTGAAGTATTTTTTCAGGTAAATTTTAAACTGCTACAAAATTCTCTGATACTCCCTGCCTTTGCCCCAAAAATTATATAATTCCCTTGACTTTCCATGCGTCTACTTGTAGAACAGACTTGAATAAAATTCCATTATATTCCAGAAATTCCATGACCCGTCACCCTGTGACAATGTGATCATTTTTTTTATTTTAGAATAAACCACACAGACTTGATCAGGTGGCCATTGCAGGTTAACATAGTTTATCTTTGTTTATATTGACACATATATTGTGTTTTGAGCTTGGGTATAGCTCAAGGAAATACTGACAAAGCTCTCTAGCCCCATCTACTGGTCAGAGGGGGCTAAGTGCAACAAGTCACAGATTAGGCTACCATGATGTGGCTACTAGATGTAGCTGCCTGACTTTTGAACTCTGATGAACCCCTTATTAAGTTTTAAAGGGACGGGACAAAACAGAATTTTACTCCATTCAACACCCATCATTTAATTACCAGCATATTGAAACGTGTGTCAGTTTGTCCCCAAACCTCTAAAAAGAAAAGGGAGCCACAAACCATGACTACAAAGCAACATTGAAAATAGCATTAATTACCTTGTGGCATGGAACTAGAAACAATCAGACCAATGCCGTGGTAAGACACTGGCAAGAAGCTGGCAGAGATCTTACATGCCTTGTATGCAGGAGCGTTAATGAAACTGACTATAATGAAATTACTTTAAATAGTTTGCATGAGCAAGTCTACGATTTTTATAGAACACACCATGTCAGAAAACCCTCCTCTCTGAAGAACTCCACAGTTACAGAATACTGAATGCAATTAGGTTTAATACAAAACTGGACAACTCTCAGGGGCATAGATGTGTAACAGAAATAATACAAGCATTAAGCTCAGCGGCAAACTAAGCAGCTTAGACAATTGGACACTTACACACTTTTAACAGACTCAAGTGTTCAACAATACAAAACAAATAAAACCTCTTACTAAAATGTAACGAATAAAACAAATATAAAAGTGCCGCTTTCTTTTTTATGCTTCTTGATTAAACTTGAAATTACTACAAAACTAACAAGTAAACAACTAAACAGCCAAACCTGTTCACTGCTCTACTCTATATGTTGATATGTAAGGAGTAGGCCATCTTTACTATGAGATCAGTTTATGATTATATGAGTGTGCCGAGTGTAAGGGGTGTGTGTGTTGGTGACTCGGAGAGGTAGTCGGCGAGGCCCCTCTTCACCAGAGAGTGGTGCACCAGAGTCCCATCTGGATTGTAGAGGTAGGCAACACTCTCCTCACCTGCAGCCTGGAAGAACATTTGGATCATTAAAACACCTCAGTAGTTCAATCAGTTTGGCCATATCTTCCTACATACAGAAATTAGTACATAAATACGCATGGGACAGAAGACTCACACTTCAACACATCTAAGTAAAGTAGCCTTGTTTTATATATTGCTTATTTAGAGCCCTTTTAGATGTTTTCCTATCCAATTCTGACCTTTTTTGTACTAAGTTTTTAAGTAAATCTGAAAAATAGCTATTTGCAAATGGAGTGAATGTATGTTGGATAGGGATCTAACAATTCACAGTGAATCGGCTAAAACTCGATACACACGTATGAAAATTCCAACTGGTTGAGAAAAAAAAATGAATCGCGATGCAACTACGTTGTCCAAAAATGGCTGCTAAGCTCTCATCATCTTAAGATGACAGAGAGACAGAAATTAAGAGACAGAAAGAGGTAGAAAGAGCTGTTGGAGCCTAATGTAGCTTAATACTAACAGCACCTAGGCTATAATATCTGCATAATGTGTGCCGTCATAAATAAATAAATAAAGTCCTTTTCTTTGCAAACACTGCACTCTCCAGTTTGTTTTCTTCTGGGTGCGTGATCCTAACCTGACTCTCGCCAGATGAATTTCGTTCAGCCTAGCTCCACTCACATCCATCTGGGATCGGTTCTGTTGAGAGTGATTTCGGCACTAGATTGTATGGTAGAGCCAATCAGGATGCAGGGCGGGAGTTTCATAGATGTGACGTAGCGTAGAAGCAACTGTGAGACTGTTCTCAGCGTCATGGGTTGGCTTCGATGTGAGTGGTTGAAGTAGCACGTGAATAGATGACGGACAAGTGGCTTATCCAATCATATGCAAGGATTTTTTGATAAGGCCCAGCCTTCTGAAGCACCACTCCAATGGATCGATCCCAGATGGATGAGTGGAGCTAGGCGGAACGAAATTCATCTGGCGGGAGTCAGGTTAGCGAAGCGGTCATATAATGATTGTCAAAGAGCTGGACAGGTAGTAACGAAGGTAAATTGGATTAAAGCAAAACTTTGCTGGGCTTTTGTATGCTTTGCTATACTTTTGTATGCTTGTGGTGATAGCCTAGTAATGTGAATTGCGGACTATAGAAGAGAAAAGAAAGTAAAGGAGATTTGCACCAAATAAAAGTCAGTGTTGTGGGTTGTGTTTCTACAACATGTTGGCACAAAACTTGATTTCTGTCATAAACGAGGTAAGCTAAGTGTTTTCTCCATTGTCAACGTGAACTACCGGTATGTTCAAGCAGTGATGTGGTTTAATGCATGGGTTAACGTGACGTGAGTCAGACAGAAGATGGGCCTGTCTTTAGTTCCTGAATCCTGTCCCTCTCAAGTCACGTTAAATGGTGTGATTAGCAACTAGAATAAAAAAAGAATTAAAAAAAAATCCCGGGAGTGACACCCCCGACCCCCAGTTTTTCCATACTGTAGCCTTGTCATCTTTTTTTATTCGGGGGACGGGGGACTGATGGTTGCCGCCACTGTTAAAAAAAATCTAGAGGAAACACTATCATTACATCCCTAGTGTAGGAATGTAGGAAGAGACTTACTGCTATCAGGGCTCGGAACACGCCTTTCTGCTGCAATAGATTCATCATTTCGAGCAATGCCTTCACACTCCACTCAGGAGCATAAGGGAGGCGCTTGGTCTCAGAGCAGAAACGGGGTGGCTGAAAACCAGCCAGACGCACACACACCGCCTGACGAGGGAAATCAAGCAGGCACTCTGGGAGACAGCGCAGCCTGCAAGAACACACACACACACACACACACACACACACACGGGTAAAGGATTGTAAAACAATCCTGTTATTTGGGTGTATGTGCAAAAAATGTATACACATCTGCATGTTTGATAATTCTCACTTGAGTATGGACAAAGTGTCATCGGAGCCAAAGTCTACGTGTCTGATGAGCATCTTTATTTCTGGACTGATGGACACAAAGCCGGTAAACTCAGCTCTGTAGAACCTGCCATCACTGTACTCAGCCAGACATGGCCCACCTGGAAAAAAAAAACAGCTTGGTTACCAAATACAGTGAGACCAACATAACATGACGCATCCCTAAAGTTTCAGTGATGGCCTCACTGGGGAAAAAAAACAGCTTATGTAAAAGCTGGTACATAGCTGTGCAGTATGTACATTAGGTCTTAACCCTTGGAACCCTAAGCTGTTTTTAGGGCATTTTCACTACCTTTATTCATAAGGATTTATTCTGGTCATTGTAAGTGCCACACACACATATTATATATTGTTTTTTTCAGCAGAGTCTAGGCTATCCAGATCTGCCATCCATGTATTAGTACTAGCATTGATTTTATCTAGATTTTTAAAGAATTCAAATATAAAAGCCGTATTATAAAACTTCTTATATTTCGACATGTATCTCACCACAGCAAGCTCATAGCTCTACATGCATTTCATGTGTGTGTAGGGCAGACTGTCCTGAATCGGGCAATATAATTGCCATGTTGGAGGGATACTCTGGGGCTGAGCAATTTACAGAAATACGTGGTGTGTGATTTACGGAAATAAATGCCATTTTTTATTTAGTGATGAAAAATGATCTTTCTGCGCTCCATATCTGTGACACGAACTGATCTGACCTGACTTGACCCGAGGTTGCGTGTTAGCCTGCGTGCCTATGCACTAGGGCTGCACGATTATGGCCAAAATGATAATCACGATTATTTTGATCAATATTGAGATCACAATTTTTTTATTTTTTTTATCAATTTAAGACCCTTTGCCAGATCCACTCAAATAGCCTATGGCTAGTGCTGTGCCCACTCAGTTTGTAAATGGTCAGTAATGGGAACTGTTGCCAATGCCATTGCGCGCTCTCTCGTGCACGCTCAAATGCGTTCCCAATTAAATGGAGTAGCATAACGTGGTAAGATCTGCTGCAATGGAGATACTATGTATCTCGATGTAACAAGCTGTTTTGACATTGATATTGTAAACGTTCTTTAGGAAGAGTGTAAAGCAGTTTGCAGTAGCCTGAAGTTAATCACAACGTCGTCTATCGCTGGGAAAAAAATAGCTAGCTATGATAACCTAATTATATGCTTGGCAGGCCTGATTAAAGTGTGGCGGGCCGGATCTATGATAAACTAATAAATGCTCGGCGGGCCGGATTAAAGTGCGTGGCGGGCCGCAGTTTGGACACCCCTGGTTTAGTCATTCGTTGATATGTAAAACACTGACGTGTAGGCTACAATTTCATTATTGTTCACTCGTTTTGAGTAGGCTGTGTCTTGAAACGCATATGCATTGTAGGTTGCACATGTAGCTTATAAAATACATGAATATAATTCACAGATCCCGTCGTTAGCTCAACTCTTATTATAGGCTATATCGGAGGAAGCAAACAAGGACTAAAAGTTAACGTGATAAAAATGCATGTGTGGTTTCATGTGATGCGTTTCACGGTATGAGTTGAGAGCCCTGCTTTGCTTAAGTTTTTGGTTAACTCCACTTGCCTGAAATCCGAAATATTTTCGAACAACGGATGATCCGTTTCGAGGGACAAGCTCTTGGCCTGCTGTGCCACACATTTGATTTTTGATCGTCGTTTTTTTGTATAGTCTAACTAGCCTACTAATAGTTAACATAATGCTAGGCTGCTAAGGCTGAGCAGTGCAGGGAACAGTTGTCATTGGTAGGATGCATGCAGGCACATTGTTTTGTAGCAGAGTGTTCTATGGGTTGCCAGGTTGGTTCAATGGGTAGAGTACGCATTTTTAATATCGCTCGATCACGCAAATTTGATCGTGGGAAGCCAAAATCGTGATCGTGATTAAAATTCGATTAATTGTGCAGCCCTACTATGCACTCATAATGATTCTCAACTTTTTACTGGATTGCCATGAACAAAGTAAAGGCAAAAAAGGTGTTTCTTTGTTGAACAAATTGGGATGCAATGTGAGCCTTGAATTGGATGCCATGCAGGAATTTGCTAGGATCTCAAAACCGGATTATGAACATGCTTTGCCATAGAGAAACACACGATAGCGTTGGATTATAAACATGCTTTGCTACAAGAACAGACAAAAACGTGGGGCAATTCCAGCTATATGAAGTTATTATTTTGCTGTCACTTCGTCTGTTTTATAACCCAGAATGATGTACTTGGTATCAAATGATAACTCTGTGTCTCCTCTTTCATCTGACATGCATGGCATATCTATCCGATCACGGGTCCGCAAGTAATTCAAACGAGAGTAATGGGTGTGCAGCGTTGGTTTGTGTACATGACGTTATTATTTTGCAGTCACTTCGTCTGTTTTTATAAGCCAGAAGGATCGATAAACATGGTACCAATGCATAGCCCTGAGTCCCCTCTTTCATCTGATATGCTTGCCATATCTGATGCGATCACGGGTTCGCGAGTAATTCAAACGAGAGTAATGGGTGCACAGGTGAATGCAGAGAAGTATAGACTGTAAATATGATGCAATTTGATTTCATTTCATGATTTTCATACTTGATCGTACAGACAAGTGTGTAGTGTCTTTGGAAAGCCCCGCTTCTGCTCTATCATGCAATAAAGGTTTTATCTCGCTGCGATGAACAGTTCCGGAGCAATGTAACAGAAAAGAAAGGGTGTATTTTTTGACGCAGTTTGCGTCAATTGGGTTCTAAGGGTTAAGAAAGGTGCTAGTAAGAGATGCTAGCAGCACACATGGGCTGTAGCTCCCTTGCTAGCACACTCACCTCCCAATCTGAGGTGCTGCAAGTTACGGGTTAGTTAGCAAATAAAGTGAAACCAACCAGACCCATAAAGTAGCACATTTAACAGTCAAGTTTCAGTGCAGTGGGTTGTGTAGTGGTGTATATTTCATTGTGTGTGTATGTGCCTACCAATGGGGAAGTCAGTGAGGGGAGACAGCGAGCTCATGTCCGCATTGACACACTCGAGCACCTCCTCTAGAGAGACATCATTATCTTCCTCGCGGCTCACGTTAAGGTAAACCTGGAACCACAAGCACATATACACACACATTTCTGTGTGTCACTTCTGTATGGCACTAAGGGTTTCACAACTTTTTTCATAATAGTAAAATCGCTAACATTGTTGGTGCTAACATTACTGCTAGTGGTATATGTTGGCAGTGGGTATTTCTATATCTTTGGATGGTTAACAATAGCAGACGTCATCTTTTGGTATTCTTATACAGCTGTACACAACTTACTTTGGAACAGTTCTCATTTTCGGTGAGGTACTTCCAGACATAGAACGTCAGAACACAGAACGTCTAGCCAGTTTAGCATCTAGCCATTTTGTCCATAACTAGATGACTATGGCTTACAGCCCCGACTAGTGACTATAGTACAGCAGTGAGTGGGGGACAAGCAGAGGTTGGCCAAGTTGTTTCGTCACTTTTGGGAATATCTAGACATTATGTACCTTGTTGGGAGTGCACAGATGTTTGATTTTCACAGGGCAGCGTTTGCCAATTTTGGGGAGACGATGGTCAGCGTAAGTTCCCAACAACGGAGGGTGGTCCAGCAGGCCCTACAGAACACACACCACACACAGAAAATTGACATATGCAATATGCTGCAACACATTTAGTTATGTTCATTTGATTTTTAACCTTCTCCCCACCCTAGCTCTGCATGTCCTACCTTTGTGTCCAAGTTCCAGTCATCAAGATCAACCAGTGGAGTAATGACCTGCTCCTACACACACACGCACACACACAAATTTCAATATTTGTTGCTACATGGCAGTTGTTATATCACTGTTGCTTGGATAAGTATGGATGGATGCAAATTGTGAAAGGGTTCCACCAACGTGCATACCTCAAAGTCCACAGCCGAGATGTTAATGCAGGTGGGTTGATGGTGTGCCAGGATTCTGCTCAGGGGCATACCATCCAAAAAGATCTCGATGGGAGTACACTCCCGTGGTTCTATGGGCAACTCCTTAAGGGCAGCAGGGCAAGAGAGTGGTTGTGTGAGTATTTGTGTTTGTTTAGTGCTTATAAAAGCATGAAACAAATTTACAAACGTCTGCATACATGTGTGATATGTTTGCAACTATTCAATCTTTGTTAGAGCTGTAGGTGCATTGTATGTCAATTATAAGTTTCCCTGAACACCTTCACTTTACACGTTTCCTGTTTGTCATGAAATGAGATTCCTCAATCTCAAACCAGTATGTCCTAGCTGCAAAGTAGCATAGCAATGTGTATTTATACCCATGTGTTCATTCATGTATACTGTTACCATAATCTGAACATCAACACGTCTGCCAAGCACCGTTTCTTTGATCAGGGCAACAGCATCATGATGCCATTCCTTCCCCACCTGCACAGACAAACAAAAGCATACAGAACAATAGCTTGGTTACGTGACTTTGGTTAAATGTTAAATAATATAAATGATTATGTCATCATGATGTGACAGAACATTATCCAGACACAAGATGGGTTTCCATTTAGCTCATTTGCATATTAAGCAAATTTACGAATTTGGCTAAAGAAATGCACATTTGCATGCATTTCCATCCACTGTAATGAGTGAATTAAAAATAAACATTCTCCTAATCAAGGGAAGAGTTCTGAACAACCGTGGGACAAAAACCTAAGCTCACCAGGACAACATTTACAGAAACACGTAGGTAGTAATGCAACAAATGCGAATAAACTGTATCCATTTACAGTCACTTTACTTTATCACTTTAATCGCATTATACCTTTGAGAATGAAGAGTTAATCCACCTGCCTCTAGCAAATCAAATTTTCATGCATATTAGAAGATTGTATGCAAATTTCACTCATTTCCAGTCATGATTTCTTATTCAAATGGTCCAAAAGCGCATTAAACAACTTGAATGGAATCCCAGCTACAGATTTGTCACGAGCACACACAAGCACGCAACCCACCGGCTTGCCCCTATGGAGGCGAAGAGGCAGACACAGCTGGGGCACATCATCACACACCACCATGGGGTACACGTGACATGCCGGAATGTTCTCCACCTGACCCTGATCCACATACTGCACCTGTGAAGCACATAGTGAGGGTGAGACAATGACAATATACGGTCATACCACATCACACTGCTCCCTGAGCACCAGATCAAGGTGTGTGTGGGCTTCTAGTGTGTGTGTGCTCCTAGTTTGAGCTCACTGCTCCTAGAGTGTGTGTGTGTGTACACGTGTATATTACCCCTAGTTGGGTTAAATGGAGAGGACCATTTTCCTTCATGACTATTAAAGTAACTTAAATTAAATTTAACTTCACAGAGATGTCCATGTCATGCTTATTACAATACTGTTTGGAAAATGACCACTAGTGTCATCCATCGGATTTAAGACGACAAAGCATGGGATACATAGGTCAACCCGTAATCCGCTCAGATTGACCTGTGGATCGGGCAGGTGCTGTAAAACATTCAGATAATATTGCTTATTACAGGAGGGTCGGGTCAAAAGTCCCTAGATAGCAGCGTTCTAAATTCTAAATGTCAATGTGCAATACTGTATGTGATAGGCTAGGCTTTGTATTATATAGGCTAGGCTTTGTATTAGGTTTAAGACGGATTTCCACCTTGTCTTCTTCCTCATCACACACGCAGACAAGAGGGTGCAGGATCTGTCCCATCACACCTTCTCACTGTTAATAATCTGTATTACCAAACTATTATATCCTACCATGCATCTCTCCATACAGCACAGGCTGTTAGAGTAGCCTGTAGGTTCATTATATTTCATTAATCATTTTAGCCTAATATAGCATAATATTGCACAGCCAAATCAGCCTTGACTTCTTATACATTTGTGATTGGTGTTTCTGAGAGTTCTTCTTAAAAGGTACACTGTGTGAGAATTTCTCCCATCTAGCAGTTCAACTTATCATGGTTTTGTGTAAATATACACGGCACTTCAGAAATAGCCAACTGGCGTGTTATCTGCACGCATTTTGAGCTATCTACTTCCGCGTGTATGTCAAGAGCAAGTATATGGCGTCCTCTAGGGTTAGGGTTATGGTTAGGTTATGGCGTTGATAAACATGCCAAAATGCTATTATGCGTTAGATACATCAGTGGCCATTGCTGCGTCATACATACGCAGTTCATGATATCAGTCTGAGCAGTTAGGTCTAAGCTAATGTTACCAAAGTGCTAATGTTATTCAACGATCGCGCAATGACCTTGCTAGCTATTATACATTATGTTATTTGTTTTCTTTACATGCAGACGCCAAAGACGGAGCTGTATTTCGCTTATGTACGTTGCTGGCCCCGGTTGTTTTAAAATGGCGCACGTACAAGGAGAGTCGACCCCAGTTATGTTTAAGCCAATAGATATGCTTCGAATTGGTGGTGGTGGTAATTAAACATGAATGAGGCCACATTTATGAATGGGAAATGTTGATTTTGTTAACAAACAACACTATGGGAAATGTTGATTTTGTTAACAAACAACATAACTGAAAACGTTACACAGTGTACCTTTAAGCAGTAGCCTGTAGCTGAACTACTGAAGTTTTTGATGGTCAGCAAGATGACCTGAGACAATATTGGGTAAAATTTTAAGACAGGTAAGAAATGTGAAGGATATGTACGTGTTTGTGTGTGCACGCACACGTCAATGTGTTTGAGGATGGGAGAGAGAGCGAGAGAGGGAGAATCCAGAGGGCCAGGTTGCTTATTTTGATGTTTAAACCCAGAAACTTTAAATTGCAATACCCAGTTTAATGTACGCTTAAGATACTGACCACATTGGAAAAAAGGGCTCTTATTTGTATTTTTGACATGAGCATCTGTTCTTGTTAAAATAAGGAAACAGTATCATGGCTACTCAATGATATGGATGCAATCATGTTACTTATTAAAATTGGCAATTTGCGGGTCGGGTCCGGTTTGGGTTAATGTTCAACGCATATTTTGGCGGGTCAAGTGGGGTGGACTGGATATCCCAATGGGTCGGATGGGTGCGGATCATAAAAACCCCTGACATTTGCATCACTACCGCAAGTCCCTTCTCATCGTCTTGGGTCACACATACCTTGACCTGCCCTCCAATAAGCTCCACTACTAGACCTCGGTGCCACAGCATGTCGGTGCCCTTGATGATGCAGCCTTTGACGCTGCGCCAGTTGTGATGATTCAGCACTGGTGTAGCTTTAATGTGCTGCTGCAGACGCTTCTTCAGACGCTCAAACTCATCCTCTACAAACACAAGAAAACAATAGTGTAGTACTTGAACGTTCTTGCATAGTGAAGTATGCAGCAAAGAAGTGACAATGGCAGACATCCTGGAAAACACACACTTTTTATGTATTACCATATTTGTATTACTATTTCTATCTACTTTTTATCTATTACCGAACACACAGCCAATGCATCTGCTTGTGAGGTCACATAAAAGGACTCATCTATTACTAACACACAAACCTGCTTGTGAGGTCATGCCGTAGATGACCCCATCGTCCCCAACTGCGGTGATGCTCATGCGTGTGTGGCCGAGGTGCACTGGAGGTTCCGGTGGTGGGTAGGCATCGGTGCTCGGGGGTATTTCACAGGTGAGATCATCTGCACTGGTGTTCATCTCCTCTGGGAGTGGCACTGGCTCGTCACTGGTCACCTCCAATGCTGGGAGACCTTCAACCAGCTTGGGCTCCAAGACCTCTCCGAAATTTATCTCCCTTTGGAATTCACACACTTACATACTTCATTAAGGCAGATTAAGTAAATGCACAACTTCTGTAATTCCAAACTATAGTAGCAGATTTTGATGATTCCAACAACAGACAGAATTTCCCCAGCTTGCAAGGCAAGCTTACCTTAGACATTAATCCAGAGTTATGAAGCCATATATCTGTTGAATTTGCCATTTAAAAGATCACCCCTTACCACAAATATACATAGCCTACACACCAGTGTCGATTGCTGCTCTTTGGAACAGGGGAAGCTCTGATAAAAATGGTCAATTATTAAATTATTATTATTAAGGGGCTATATTGTTCTTTGAGGGCAACAATTATCCCAAAACCACGAATAGGCCAAACAGTAGGCTATAGAGTTGGCATGGCAGACATGGCATAATGTAGCCTACACCCGTATATAGCGCGCTACCTAACTTAGCCTAAATACACAACTGAAACAAAGGCAAGTCACAAACTCTGTAACTCCACATTACGGTTTTATTTACAGTATGCTATTTACAAAGACAAATAGAAACTGACTGTATTGCTCCTAAATTATGAGAATTTGAGCTGCAACTTGCCTTGCCTCGAGTCGACTTCACCTGCCAACACTAACGTTAACGCATCCCTTGAACTTGAACCACTTCCTGTCAGATTGCGACATAGGCTGTCAATCAAAAAGAGTCCAGCCTCTATGACGGTTCCTCCAATCATCATACAGAAGCTCGGCGTCCGGGTCCCATCCCACTGTACCATTAGGCTTGTTTGAGATCGACTGAGTCTGACTTTGTCTGGCCTTCTACGTCAATGTGATCATTAGAAGCTAGCCGGGAGGAGCTACAACAGAGGGCAGCTCATCCCGGACAGACAGGCTACAGTCTGCCTGACATGACTCGCGGGAGATATCGCGGAATTTTGTTTGCAATAAATACAGCAGAACTTTCATTCTTACTCATTAAAATGAGCATGATGACTGACGAAATAAATTCTTATGATATAGTTTAAATAAACCACTGTTGTCATACAGTTAACAGGCCTGCATTGTAGCACATAAATTCAATATCAAGTGTTTTCCCTATATGTGTGTCTATCTATTTAGCCAACAGCAAAAAATAACAGAAGGAAGGAAGCAGCACGAGACACCTGTCAAAATCGTCATGAGGAGATTCCTCCCAAATGGCCCCATCACGTCTTTGAACTGACGTCATGAGGGCGTGTTTCAGCTCGTGCAGATCGTGGAAGGCAACTGCAAGAACTGTCTGCAGGCTAAGACTCCCGAAATATTTTAAGGTCATGTGACATAGTGACACGGTGGTACTGTAAGTCCCTCCCCGGCTGACAGAAGCCAGACAGGATTTCTAACCAGTAAGCATTGCGTTCATCCCAGTATGCATTGTGTTCAACCCAGCATGCATCACTTAAAGTCAGATCTGCACAGATCTGCATAAAGACGAACAAGCCTCACTCCCAGAGACGCCGGGCTTACCTGGAAATGACGATTTTGTGGCACTTGTCCAATAAACGTGTAGCTTTTCTGCACTGAGATCAACCCACTCTGTAGTGCCATTGAAAGTCTAGTTAAGCCGAGCTAGAAGCTAATGTAATAGTGTTATTTGATGCGATTTTTTGTGATATTTTAGAGGAGGCTGAGCTTCCCCTGTAGTCTTAGAGCAATCACCTCTGATACACACACACAGACAAACAGACATATGCACATTATGCACATACACAGATCTGGATTTCCTCTTCGGCAGTGCTAGACCTTCGCTGATAAGGTAGTCAGCCACGCTGACATTCTGCCCGGCCCGGTTGGAGCAGAACAGAGACACTCCTATTGGCTCTGCAGGAGGAGGCTCCTGAACACACACATAAAAGCACAGATATTTATTACTGGCCAGTGATGATGGAGCAAACACTTTCTTTTCGGACTGGACTTTACAGAACACATACTGTACACACCTTGATTGTCATCACTGCCGTGGCTCCAGTCAGATAATAAGAAATGAGGTCACAAGATGTCGCTGTCCACTTAGGTCCCCCCGCTGGCCTGAAAAAGCGATGACAGGGTTGCGAGACAAGCATGAAGTAGTAATTTTAAGGAGCTTGCACACTGCTCCAAAAAAACACCAACAAACTTCAACATTCTAAAGTTGGCAGCTGTTGGAAATTGTCTTTAGAATGTTCATCAAAACAATTGCCAGTCCACACTGTGGTGTCTTCATCCAACAAATGCCAGCAAACACAGACATCCGGCCCACACTGACCCAACTGTTGGTGTTTGTTTAAAGGTATCCAATGTAGTTTAGGGTTTTTTTGTGCTGTTGGGCCACCCTTGCAGTTGTGAGTGGTATTTACAACCATTGTGTATAATACATAGGGGTGGATCTTATCCATGTATTTGCATGTGTCCTCTTTCCTCGGTTCTTGCTCCTCCAGCTCGTCCCCCGGAAATCGTTCAAAGGTCAACGTCAGAGGATGTCTTATTTGTATATTGCTACCAGAGGAGGTGAGAACGAAGAGAGGAGAAAGGGCAAAGGTGCATCCTATGCGGAAGTGATTTCAGTCGAAATTGTGCAGAGATAAATTCCGAAGAGCCATGTCGATTGACAAGGTAATATTACATGATTTGATACAAATAGTTGGCCATTGCACAATTGCCACAAAGATTCTCCATGACATTGGTAAGCAAGTTGCCAGGCTGGTTCTCCGTAGTCGGCTAGGCCACGAGCCACAAGTTCATTTACCATCAAAATGACTTCAAAGCTGTTATATTAAGGTAAAAACTTGCATAAGAAGCCTTTTGGACTCTTGACTGCTTCCCTGCTTGGCCTCTGTGGCAGTGCATGTTGTACCGTAAAGAAGGGTCTGTATGGATCTCAGGTACAGGCTGCCACCAGCCAATTGTGCATTACTGTTGCATCTCGCATCTGCATCTCTTGGTTGTTGATCCGCCACTCTGGAAAATCCCCTACCTATACCACAGGGAATAACACCTTTCCTGCGCATGCCTGAAATTAAAAAGGTGTCCTTACCTTATTCCGCTGAGACAACACTCAATAAGAAAGGAGCCAATCATGTGAGTAGGGAGGGGCCTGAGGTTGTCTACGGGCACGTTGACACAGTTCCCGAAATCACAACGCAAAACCTACACACATAGACAAAGGTCAGAACCAGGGAGTTAGGATTTGGAGGGTTATCTTCATCCAGTTAGCATCCACCATCTTTACAATGGTGTCCCTCAAGTGGTCACTTCCGGTCCCATTACAAACAATCACTGATTAACACAAACACGTTATCTATGTGGATTGGTGGATGAGATGCAACTTCAAGGGTTCCCACTCTCAGTCAAATGTAAAATTCCATGACTTTTCCAAGCCTTTTTTCTAACAAAAATCCTGAATTTCCATGACCATTTGGAAAATGAATAAATGGGCATGCGTTAAAATATTTTCGCAAGTAAATTTTAAACTGTTACAACAAAATTCCCTGATATTCCTTGACTTTGCCCCAAACATTATATAATTCCCTGACTTTTCTGTAAAATTCCATGATATTCCAGAAATTCCATGACCCGTGGGAACCCTGAACTTCCTGCTAGGGGAGGATCAGCGAATTCAGATGTACGACAACTTGTGGCCATTGGTAACTTGGCAACTAATTACTGCCAAACTGGCTCATTTGTAATTGTAGGGGGATGGACGTGAGCACATATTGGGCACCATTTTTAAAGATGAGAATACTTTTGGCTGAAAAAGCTAGCCTAGCATCGGCCACTGAAGCGAAAGGGGCCGGAACTTCCTCCCGCTCTCCTGTTCTATATAATACGTCCACAGTCAGAAAACACAAACACACAAAATTCATCCACCCACCCAGCACTAGAAAGAACACAAGTTTAAGGTCACCTCTAACATATTGCTGTTGATGATGGCAGACACTTCTCCTCTCTCCCAGACGGCGTTGATGAGGGCTCCACAAGCCATCCCCACCTCCCAGTCTATACTCATCTGTGCCGACCTGCCGAACTCTTGCTGGAGCTGGTCCTGCAGCCTAACGAGTGCACAACAGAAATCACACTTGGGCTATACGAGTGCTTTAGCACTGAACCTTTAGGCAGGGATCACATTAGCCAGTGGCAAGCGGCAGGTTTCCTATTGTTCTCTATGGTTCGGCAGCGGAACAGTGGGAACGCTGGCGTAACACTAGCGTTGAACAAGCTGAGCGTTGAACTTGGTTCAACTTTCAAAGCGCAACGCAAGCGTATTCAAATGACAAACCGTTTGTGTTACTTAGGAACAAGATAAAACTTATTATGGTCCGAGTGTTGCGTTATGTTTGCCGCTGCCGCTGGCTAATGTGATCCCCGTCTTACACTGGTATTGACAACGGGTTAGTGCAACATGAGTGTTAAAAGAGCTTTGTTGAACTCTGAGTTGTCTTGAATGCAGCCACACAACATTCTTTCATTGACTTGCACTGTATTTAATACAGCGTGGTACTAGTGTTGTCACGATACCAAAATTATGACTTCGATACGATACCTGCCATAAATATCACAATGCTCGATACTGAAACGATACTACGGCGAAATCCTAAGATATCTGGAAAAGAAAGGACTCATACCTCCTCCAAGTGTATGGAGTCATTAGTGTTGAATTCGGTGCACTTTTGTAGTGTGCAGGTCAATTCTGGGTTCTAAACTTCCTACATAATTATTATTTTTATAGTCAGTAAAATAGTAGGCCTACTTTGTGTGATTATGTCCTTTATTTTTTGTTATAGTTAATTTACATTGTGTTGTGTTTTGCCAATAAAGTAGCTTTAAATAGCCAAACTAGGGTAGATCAAGGTCATTGTTGAAATTACTGCATGCAAATCACTGAATGCTATGCAGAGGGGCCTAATCTTTAGGCCATCTGATGTACAGTATAGGCTTCCCTAGGCCTTCCCGTGTTCATAGGATTTTTTTGACAGTATTTAGACACATATTTCACAAACGGGCCTCTGTGTACCTGATGGCTTGCCTTCACTATTCGCGATGTATCCGAAATAGTTGCAGATTTCACTTCACCTTTTGTTTTATCCACAAGGCCGAGGACGGTCGGCAAAGAACTACTGTATGTTGACGTTGGTGGCGCACTCACTCACTCAGAGCTGCCTGCTTGACACGCCCACTTGCCTAGATGCGTGCAAGGAGCAGTGAGAGCAGCAGTTCACGCAGACACAGAACGTTAATTTGAATAAAGTATCGATTCTAAAAACGTCGGAAATCGTATCGTTTTTTGCGCGAAGGCATCGTGATACCTTTTTAGTATCGATACACCGTGCAACACTATGTGGTACAATGTGGCCATGTGGTACACTCGGCACGTTTCCAAGTAGCCAATAAACGGTTTTGAATCAGTTTATTGGGAATAAACTGAATATGCGTGTGTCTTGTAAACACCTTATTTTGATTGAGATAAACCGAAAAAGGCCATATTTGGTTTACTAATAAACCGTTTGCACACCCTAGCATATGCCTGTTTTAAACGGAATATTGGGTCATGAAAACACCTTAAACACAATGTCCCCAGAACGAAGAATGTTTGCATGCTCAATTCGCACAGAATTAGGATAAAATTAACCTTATGTCTTGCAATCATGCAAAAGTCATGGAGTTCATCGACAGGAGAAAATGTCGTAATAGTGACGTTTTTAAAAAGATTTGTTAAAAACTTAATGAGGCTGGCTATCGATGTATGCCTGAACCAGACTTGTATTATGCAGCCAAAAGAGGGAATTCCACCAGCGGAGATTTACGTCATGACGTTGGGAGCCTATTTGTAGGCTACGTCGCTGACTTATTCTGAATAATGTCGACTGCTATGTAAACAGGAATATGCTTAAAATCTGACATTCTACTTGCTTGTACACAGGTTAAACAGAATATTGACATAAACGGAATTTGGACAATAAACTAATTCAAAACAGTTTATTCCTGGCATGAAAACGTGCTGAATGTGGTAAGAGAACCAGACCATGCATGCTAACTTCAATAGATATCTGCACAACACAGAGAGCTAATGCCATCCTTACACCAGAAGACTGGTGTACACGAGAAGAATGAAAACATTTGGAAAAGATTTTTGAAAGACTACAGTCTCAGACCCTCTCACATCTAAAGACAGTTTTTACGACTAGGTAACGGAAGCCAGCTAGTTTAGCTGTGGGTGTGGAACGTTAAACGGTAAACCTTACTCCCCGATGCCTCAAGAGTGCTGCTGGCATGCAAGCTAGTAGCCTGGGCTTTTAGCTCAACTGTCAGCACGCTCGCCTCCCAATCCGAGGTGCTGCAGTTCGCGAGTTCGAGTCCGGGCGTGTGTAGGGCTGAATTGCGCAGGTTCAACACAACGCAGGTTACATTGGTGTAGGGATGTAACGGTATGACAATTTAACCTCACGGTTATAGTGACCAAAATCATCACGTTTTCAGTATTATCACAGTGTTTTTAAAAGTGTGTTCAATATGTTCAGAAAGCACCGATAGGGCTATACAAGCTGAAATAGTTTCAAAATGTGTCCTGTTCACTTTTTTTTCACCCCATGTTTAATTGGCTATGTGCTTATAGCTTAGCTTACCCTACCATAACTTGGAGTTTGTTATTTCTGTTATTTGGATCCAATGAGTGAGACCAAAGTAAGTGTTCAAAATAAAACTTTAGGCTACGGCGTTCTCCTGATAACGTGAGTGGAATGGATTTAATGTGGACGCGTAAAAAGACGCAGAGTGGCTACATGATACAGTGCACATTTTGCGGTGAACATGTTCCACCTTTTAAAATCTGGTGTAGCCTAATCCGAATCGTAGCTAAAACCATCAATTAGACACCAGAATCAGTAGGGTACCAGTTTTGTTTCATTGTACCAGGCCTACTGTATGTCAAAAGCAGGGTCGGATGAAGCTGGGAAGGATTAAACACACGGTTTCCACACCGCGGTAATAAACCGTGATAATTATGATATTTGAAAAGAAAACGGTAATTGTTATCGTCAACATTTTTATTGCGCTTTACCATTATACCGGTAATCGTTACATCGGTGTCGTGACCCGGATCGGGATTGCGGTTTAGGGGGGTGCTGCAGTTTGCAGGTTCATGTGCAGGGCTGAATCGCAAAGGTTCAACACAACGCAGGTTACATAGAGATCTTGCAGGGTCACGGTTTACAAAACTGCAGCAAGATTACTTTAAATTATTTCCCATCATGCACTAGAAGTCAAACGATACCTTACTCATATCAAAGTCATATTTTCGTGTTTCTGCAACATTGTTTCATGTGTGACCCTAACCGATATAGAGTTGTTCTGTCAAGTGAAATAGCCGACTAATAATTTATAAGAAACAAAATAACAAATAACCATATAGGCTACAGCTGTTGCCTATTTTACCCCTTCCTGTTTGGTGTTAGCGCTTTTAGAGATCATTATTGAGCTCTAAAAGACTTGAGATATTGTCGTAACGCCAAGACTAGAAACCTTACAGGATCGTGCCACGACTCCAGTAAAACTCCCATGATTTCATTCTGATAGCCGCCGACTGTGAAATCGCTTGAAAATTGTATGGTGTAAGGCCGGTATTAAGTGTTTTTGACATTGTCAGTTGTTTTTCACATTGTCTTGTTATTTCTAGGTAATTTGAGGATGTTTTAAACAAAAGGATGAAGGACAAGCTGTTGATGATGTTGGTCTTGTGAAATTTCCACTCACGTACCTCTTCAGCTGCCGGTTGTATTGGGAGAGCTGGACGTAGATGTTGGCAGGTGATGTCACATGAGTGACTTTCACTTCGATATCCTTTTGACTGGCCGGGATAATGATTGAGGGACTCAGCTGAATGCCACCTGCCATCTCCATGGCGCTGGGCTCGGCCTCCACTCTCTCCAGGGGAGGGTCCCACACAGACACCTCCGGGGCAACGGGGCGCGTGTTCTTAGGCCTGCATCAATGCCAATACAGCACTGGGATCAGCGATTCCATTGTATATGTGTGGCACCTATACAACATTTTATTTACCTAGGCAAGTATCTATTTTTGTATTCACTCATTCATTCATTTGTATCTATCTGTCTACATACATGCCTGTGCTCTGGTAATAAGTATGTGCATGCATTTGTGTGACACACAGCTCTAACTTAGATATTTGAATCAGTGATAGAGCCAATTGCCCTTTATGGCAGTGAGGTGTGGGGTCCACTTGCAAATCAAGAATTACATAAACGGGACAAACATCCAATTGAGATTCTGCATTCTTAAAGTCGACCGACACACTACAAACAATGCATGCAGAGCTGAATTAGGCCAATCCACTCTATATAAAAATTAGAAAAAAGAATCATTAAATTCTAAAACACCTAAAACTCAGTGACCAACACTCATTCCAACATAAAGCCTTGCGTGACCAAGAGTTAAAGGAGAAGTTCGGGTGTGAACAAAGTTTTCTGGGCACCGCCATCTTGAAATCTCGAGTGTCACGGGAAGTTGATTGACGAGAAACTACATCTAATACGTGAATACTCAATAGTAATGTTGACAGAAGACGTGCTGTACACGTGAAGGAGTGACCGGTACATGTGCATATAGCCTACGGACTGCAGCTTCAGCTGACATAATGGAGGATAAGACGAAGACAGGATGGTTCAGCTGTAGTTTCGCTCTCTCATCAATCAACTTCCCGTGACACGCAAGATTTCAAAGAAAACTTTGTGAAGGTACTGTCTGTAAAAATCGTCTTGTAAACAATCAAATACAAAAAAAAAAAAATGGCTCCCAAGTAATAAGCGCCTATGCCAGCAGTGCAGAGACAGTGTTGTCGAGACAGAGCTACACTTTCTGACCGGGTGCAAATCATTTCAGTCAGTTTGTGATCTCTACTTTCCAAAACTTGACAAACACCCTGGACAGCAGTCTCATAGCTGCACAATACGTTTTCACCTGCCACCAGCTGAGGGACAGTGAGTGATACACACACACACACACACACACACACACACACACACGTGTGAAAGTGTGCTGAAGAACTCACATACAACCACATCCACATGCAGGTAGTCACCATACTGCTTTCAATGAACTCTCAACAATGCTATTCAATGCACCTATGTAAAACTAAGTACTATTGTTCACAAATCTCAGTGAAGTAGTATATTTATACAAATGTCTATATCAGTTTGAAGTATGTGTATATGTTTGGTCTCTGTAGTTGTTATGTCTTACCTTTAACATGTACCAATTGCTTTGGCAATTGTCATGCCAATAAAGCAACTTTTGAATGTGAATTTGAGTGAGTGAGTGAGTGAGTGAGTGAGTGTGTGTGTAGATGTTCACCTCCTGGCCAATCCTTCAGTAATGAGAATGCCTGCAATGCTGCGAGATTCCCTCTGGTCATCCCCCTCAAACAGACAGACTGGCAGAGGCCCATAGCAGGACATAAACTCTACATTGACAAACACACAGAATGCATTTTAATAAAAGATCAAGTCACATTATCCTTTGGCAAGGCAGGTAGTTATGCTACCCTGGATTTTGGGTGTCAAAACACAAGGTCATAAAACTCCAAAACCACAGAACTTATACATCTAAGGAGCCTGTAACATTCTGTTAGATAAATACGAATTTTGAGTTCAAGCAACATACAACTTAAATCTACTGCTAACCCAGCATTACACAGGGCATGTGTCCATGTCAGCAATTCCTGAGCATCATGAAAAATACACTCACTCTTTGTCAAAACAGTGACCAGTCTCTTTTCAGCCAAGTCTCGGAACCTATTAATACTTGGAGTACGCCAATAATCTCCATCGCACTCCATATCTGCCAGACAACACCATATGGCCTGAGAGAGAGAGAGAGAGAGAAATGACAATATAATTGCAGTGTTTCCTCTATCAGAATCAGGGCAGACTCATAATGTAGTTGCAATTAATTTTTAAATAATCTTGCCGACGTATCCTCCCCTGCTGGCTGACGCTCACATTGCAGTTTAACAATAAGTAGCCTAAAACTAATCAGAGGTTATTATGGCCCATCCAGATTCACTCGTGTGTTGCTAGGTTACGGGGACGCTGGCGAGACACGCCGCTCTGTCTGGCATCATGTTTTTGTTTGTTTTTATGTAATGTTCGCAATTTTATGTAATGTCATGTTCATTTTTTGTATTGATTTGTCTAGTTAAATGTATTCTCTCTTCATTTATGTTAGTTTCGATAGTTATCGTGTTATTCTTAGTCCCTTTTACTGCTTCCAAGTCGGCTGATGTCGTTGACGTTGGTCCATTGGGAGCTTGCTATGGTTAGAATTAGCTTTTGCCCTGGACTGACATCCTTCATCCATCCATCCGTGAGCAGTGCTGCACTTCACTGTCTGGTCGAGGAGATTTATCGGGACAGCTGGACCTGGGCCTACTCTGCGAGGGATCTGCCACGACCGCCAAGCTGCTGCTGACCTGCGAGCTGCCACCTGCCTTGCCTGGAGTCTGGATTGAGCAGACTAGCCTACTGCTAACGCTCGAAACTACCTTTGACGTTGGGGAGCTCTGCAGTCTCTCAGAGCATCAGGCTGTCACTGTCGGAGGTCCACCGAGTTGCTGATCTGCGGGATCGCCCATGACTTCAGACGGTTAGCTTCTATGCTTCCATTGATCTCTAGACTGCAGTCTACAAGTAGGCCTACTAACATCACTTACAGAAGGCCCATGTTAACGTTGGATCCTCCGGGTTGGTCTGAAGACGCAGCTGTGCGCCATGTCATTGCCATTGGACTGAGTTGGACTAACTTAACATGGACTTTTCTTTATTTTAATTTCTTATTTATTTATTTTATTACTTGTTCATTTTTGTTTGTTGTCTGTCTTGTATGTCTACCGTTAGGTGTCTCGGGTACGCTGGCGATACGCCGCTCCATCAGGCATCTTTTAAATTTGTTTGTTTGTCTTGATGTTGCGGGAACGCTGGCGACTAGGCCGCTCCGTCGGGCATCTTTTTTCTTTTTGTTGTGTCTTGTTGGTGGAGCGCTTTGTGTTGCACTCTATGCATGTTAAATGAGCTAGAAAAATAAAATTGACTTGACTTGACTTGACTTGACATATTATATATTGTATTGATGTAGCCTATTTAAAACTTTAACTTTCTTCTCAGTGTTTCGTCTTCATTTAGCGGCTGCTTCAGAATTAGAGGGAGGCGCACAATATTGTCCGGACGCATAGTAGGCCCTCCGCTGGCTGCAGAAAATGGCCTGCTGCCACTGTTAAAACAAATCTAGCGGAAACACTATAATTGGCACATTTCATCATTTCATCAGTCGCCCAGCTACATGTGATATGTTATTCTGGTTTGCACTGTGTTGGCACTACGCATGTCTGTGCTTACAGCTGAGACACATCTCCAGGGATGTTGCTGACCACTTGTGGTTTAGATTCTGTTACCAACGTCACGTTCATTAGAACTTCCATTGTCCGGGTCGTATCAAAACACATTAGCATTTACGCTACAAAAGATATTTGGTCAAATCTCAGACCATCTTGGCAAGTGGTTTGAGTGATAGGATCACAGTGCGTCTTGGTGATTGTTTACCCTTGCATTGAGAACTGACCACTTGTGATCAGATCACCCAAGACAAATATTAAAAAAACAAATGTGAACAGTCTCTTTGTGTTTACAATGCAAGTGACACGATTCCTCACCATGGCCGGCAGGGACAGAAACTCATCTTTGATGACTCTTAGATCGCTCACGGCCACCACCCTTTTGATCCCAACATCCACAAGCTGCACCTCTGCCATTCGCATCCCATGGAAACCTGCAACATCAGCATATGCAAATGAAGATCATCAGGCAGTGTAATAATCATGCAGACATTTCCCCGGTTTTAATCAAAGGGATGCCAATTCAGAATGGCAGCAAAGCATTTCCTCAGCTTCCTCCATTCTTGTCTATTATTGTTGCCAGTCAAAACCATACAATAAATATATCATTTTATAAAATCTATACAACCTTGGAATTATCTTTAGCTGGAGTAGCTTGCTAGGACCAGGCTGCTGGCTACAGAACACAACCGCAGAGTATAAACCAAGCAAAGATCAAGTTTGATGTGAAAGGAACAAGGGGCCATATTCTCCCATTTGCGCACATTTGACGGGCATTCTCCCATCAGCACTTGTCACACCCACATTGCAAGGTGTCTATGAAATGGCAGACACCAATCAAGATGGTGTTCTGTCGAGTTATGCTACTTTGACGAGAAATGCTACCGTAGCGCAAATCAATAGCATTTTTGATGAATTTGGTGCTGTTCTGCAAGCTGAAATGCTTCTTTCTACCAGCCACCACTATCCAATGGTACATGACAACACTACAGAAAATGTATTTCAAAACGGAGAGGTGAAATAAGCAAACCCAAATATGTCCGTTTTTTGTTTTGTCCTTAGCTTAGCGATTTCAATTGAAAAATGTGAAATGTAAAATATTGTGTGTTGAGGTTGCACAAATTTACAGTAAGTGTACTTCTAACAGTGGATTGAGAGTTTTCTTTTCCACTGCTGTTGCAAGGTAGCACAACTTAGCAAGTAGCCCAGTTCGACATAACAGCGGCTTTCTGAAAAAGGTGTGATTCATTCCAGATAAAACCAGACTGAGACATAACCTTGTTAATTTTGCCTGTTATGAAAATGTGGAATATGGACTTTTCATACATTTATACTTCATTACTTTTTATAGTGTAAGCAAGGCGAACTATATAGCGAACAACCTCAAACAAAAAAAATCTAGCTGCTAAACATATTTTTACTATCGACCAACATGGGAAATCTATATTTTTGTGTTACACCTTCAGTATTTTATTGAAATAGTAAGGCATTTCGTTGAATAAACCCATCCAAAAAGCCATAGCAAAATCTGAAGCTAAGTGATCAGAGGGTAATGTATTGATTTCAATTATTACTATTATCCTTCTTACAGTGCACAACTGACTGTTCTATGTGCATGAACTGTTGAGGGACTTTTATTTTTATTATATATATATATATATATATATATATCCGTACACAACAAGCAACAATTCCAGGAACTTATATTTTGAAGCAATCTCTGTGTGGGAAAACTGTAGTTTTAAATTCAGTATTTAATTTATGTGTTATTTTTTAACACTAATTTCACAATTACATGCAATTTAAGACAATGCTGGTGTCTTGAGAAACGATAAAATAATAAAAAGTTAGAATGACACACATACCTGTGATAAGAGCTCTGTGCCACTCATTGTTGTCATGGGGTGCCACACAGGCCTGCTCCAGCATAGGGCAGTGTAGCTGTAGGCCCTCTTTGTGCGCCCCATAAAACGCTTGCAGCTTAGACGCCAGGAGGGGGAACTCCATGTTTTCAGTCTGAAGATATGTACACACAAGAGGGGTCACTTCACCACTTCACTTAAAATTTACCACCATCCTTCTTCCGCCACAATATCAACAATATAAACAATTATATTTCATTAAAGTGCTTTACATTACACACTAATATTTGTTGATATCACTGTGTGTAGCTGTGGTTGTCAAAACAGTTCCATCTTCAAAACCCCCCCCCCGTGACTGAGTGTCAGCGCGCTGGACTCTCACCATTTGGATGAAAAAGTCAGAGGGTGTACTGATGTGAGAAACGATGGCGCAGAACTCCGACTTCGGTTTCGGGAGAACTGGTGGGTAGTACTGAAGAGGCTTACAGCAGGAGGCACCAGCAGTCACAGGAGAATGGAACCTACACATACCAGTCATACACATATTATATAACAGTTTATCCTAACTGTATGCGAGGGCTCGACTGCAGTGTAGCACTGACTGCTCTCTGTCCACACTGAATCTGTCAAACATGCTGTTCTATCGCGTCATTTCTAATTTTTCTTTCAAAATAGCAAAACAATGCAAGTGAAAATAGAAAAGGAGCTTCTGATAAAAGTTCTGCTCAAACGTTGCGTCCAATTAGTACATTTCAATTGAAACAATGTCATCAAACTGATTTTGTTACTGATGTTTGGTCACATTGCTTTCAGTTAGGACATAGTGTTACTTAGACATAAGTGCACCAGAAACGGGAATACAAATGAACAGTTGCCTCATCATATTATACAACTACCCACTTCCATGCAACATAAAATATATGAAAGATACAAAAGTGAAACATTACATCAAACGAGATCAAACAGGAATATGACTATAAACTACAACGCGTTGTCTACACATGATTTTGTCTGGCTTCATGGAGTGAGCCCATTCTATTTACCTGGCATGCTCCAAGAACACCAGGTGATCTCGGAGTGAGATTGGCATGCGGCTATTGATGTGGTCCATTGGGGCTTTCTTCAGGTCTACCAGAAGTGTCCCCTTGTCGTTGCCAAACACCTGCATCCGTACAGCTACCGAGCCAGTCACATTCCTGAACTCCTTACAGGCTTCATTGCTCCAGCCACTCATCTGTCACATACAATACAAAAAGTTTAGTTGACATGGACATTGCACATTAATAAACATGAAACATAAATATCCAAGAATTAGCATTTTATTTTTTATTATTATTTCATTATTCTCTAAGGGCACAAATGTAAATCATCACAGATATCTTATGCCAACATGACCACCATTTTGTTGAATCAGGAACCGTATTCCTCTCCCACACCCATACCTGGACCGGGACGATGCCATTGAGGCCACACCTGATAGCCTGTTGAGGCCACCGGCTTAACTCCACCTGAGCATTTCGGTCGGGTCTCCTCAGGACCTCGTTCAGCCCCACCAGAGCCTCACCACTGACAAAAGAGAGGAACAGGTGACATGGACATTAACTGAAGCTGACAGCCAATAACAAAAATACAAAACTTTAGAAATGCATTCTGACGTTAAAAAGTCATGTTATAATTCCCAAACTGAAACCACACACACACACACACACACACACACACACACACACAACACACCTTGCGATTGTAAGGCCCTTAATAAAGCCGTAATCCAGGAAGAAGACTTTAAGACTGGCGATGTCTGTAGCCAGGCACTGCCGAACAGCCTCCTCGTTCCTCACCTGGAACAGATCAAGCACCTGTGCTCTGCACCACAGGCCTGGCTTCCAGCGGACAAACAGCAGATCACCTACACACACAGCCACATTTACATGCTCAGTTTTTTTCTCAGTCAGATTGAAATTACTCCAATTGAAGATGTCGGCTCGGCCAGTGTTATTCCAATCAAAGTGTTTATATGAGCATTTTTATTTAGATTGAGGTATGAATAAATGTGCCCATGTAAACCCACCGAATGTCACATTGACTTGCCCGCAAACTCAACAAGCAGAAATATCATCATGGAAATCCCAGAATCTACATTATGTATACTGTATGTGTAGAGATAGGAGAAATGGGTGGTGAAGTGGAATAGTCCAATTTTACAGAGCCTCAATCTTTTTTGAAAGTGTTGGGTTAAATTTATGAGCGGATCCAAGAAAGCAAGACTATCCTGTAGCTAGTTATCAATAAGGTCAGTAGCAAATCTCTTAGTTAACAGTAATAGTTAGATTACCAGATACCTCAAAATGTCATTACATAAGAATGTACAGGGATCTTAATGTGGCATTAAGCTGCGCTGCGGTCATAATTAAAAGGAAAAATAACAACAAGAACTGTACAGAACCGAAACCGTGACCCTAAAACCGTGATACGAACTGAACTGTGGTGCAGTTTTTGTGAACCATGCCACTAGCTAGCTGAGTGGAATGCGTTTCAATCGGCATATCATGTAAATCATGCTTCATGTAAAAGAATTATTGAAGATTTCAAGGCTCACCAGTTCCATTACACAAAGGCAAAGACAACTCTTTTATTGTTATTAAAATTTTTGTCCATTTTCCAAATCACAGTGAGTGCAGCCCATGTCAATGTGCCCTGGCTCTCAGTTTATAACTGGTCAGTAGTGAGAACCGGATAACTCTCCAATTTCCTTTAACCTCGTATTTGTTGCCTTCATGATTTCCTTTTATAAGTTTCTTATATTAAAAAGGAGATCAATTATCAACAATTGACAAGCCAACTGGAACTTGCCACTCTCTTTCTCCCTCTCTTTGCTTGCTCAGACACGTTGCCAATTAAATGGATTAGCATAACGTTCAAGTTGGATCTTAATGGAGAGGACCCGAAAAGGATCACCTTAAAGGAGAATTCTGGTGTGATATTGACCTAAAGTGTGTTGAAACATGACACCGAGTGTGAACGTATGTCTCATAGCCCATCTCTGGCTTGTCCCCTGCACTCCAAAATCTGGCGCTAGTTAGCCGATGCTACCAACAGCATTTTCAATGGTGGTGCTTCGGCATCGGGCTAGCCATGCAAATAAATCACTGTTTTACACCATTTACGAGGCTCAATGTATCTCCACACTTCATTGGTAGACTTGGAGAGCCCTGACATTTAAAACGAGACATTGAGAACTTTGAAAAAGCACAGGTAGTTTACTTACAATACGATTTATACAGACAGTATCTTCACGAAGTTTAGCGTTTGCAGCCATCTTGAATTTAGTCACGATAAGTCGAGCGACGAGTAAGAATGAACAGGTATGATAAGGGATCAGATTCCAAAAATAATTCTGTGGAAATTCATGGATTCCAGTTGCTGCTACTGGAAGAAACTGGAATCCATGCATGTCCACTGAATTATTTTTGGGCCCTCGGAAGTCTATCATGTTTCAACACACTTTAGGTCAATATCACACCGGAATTCTCCTTTAATGCAACATGCTGTTGGTGCATTTTGACTTTGTAAACGTTCTCTAACAAGAGTAAAAAGCAGTTTGCAGTAAAGCTACTATTTATTGGCTAAATGCTGGTCGCCCCTCGGTCCCTTGCTGCCCTATGCACAGTGTAGGATGCCTGGGGTGGCAGTTCCTCCCCATCTTCAGCTAACTCCATAGACCGTAAAATAAACTCTTAGGCTTGCGGCTTCAGGATTTGCGGCTTCTATTACATGACATCAGCCTCCCACAAAGGAAGTAGGCAAGGTAAACAAAATGCATTAATTGCATTAATATTTTGTAACGCGTTATGCATTTCAAAATGAATCCTGGAGATTAACGCGTTAATTTTGACAGCCTTTTTGACAGCCAACTTATTCTAAAGTATTTGTAAACTTGTAGATGAACATGTTAAAGACGATACATGCAACTTATAGTTACAACTTATTCTAAAGCACTTGAAGACCTGTAGATGATTCAGTTACAACCGATACATGCCCACAAACTCACCTTTTTTGACCACATTACTTGAACTGAACATACACTTGCTCCCCATGCAGAATGTATTGATCTTCCTGCTTAGATGAGTTCCAGCCCTCTGCTCTGACACATAGCGCACGTAGAAATGGGCTGGGTTGACCACATGAGTCACGACTACCCAGAGTAGGCACACTACAAACACAAGTGTAAAAGATAGATATAAATACCATTATCCAGAAAAAAGCATGTTTATGTTACATGTAGCAGTCTATTATGATAAACTCATCCAAGACAAACTTTAAAGTGCCCATATTATGACTATTTTTCAACAAGTTAAAATAGGTCTATGAGTTCCAGAAAACAGAAAAATTGTATGCTAGAACCTACCTCTATAACCCTCTGTTTCAGTCCCTTTAAGAGTGTGCCGTTTCTGCTGCTCATTACATATTTATGAGCTGCTGCTCATTTACCCACACCCTACTCACTCACCAGTCTGTTTCAAAAAGGAGCAACTAGACTTTTTGACGTTCGTTATAGCATCAAGGTTCCCACTCCAAGTCAAATGTAAAATTCCATGACTTTCCCCTGACAAAAAACTAAATTTCCATGACCTATTATATGAATGATGCAATATACGTCCAAACATTTCAGAGCAGCTGCGTAGCGTTCAAGAATGTTTTACTTTTTTTGGGCAGGAGAAGAATAAATGGACATTAAATTAACAAAGTTGGGCTAACCACAACTCTTTAAGCAAGCAGTAAAGCTAATAAGCTATACACCAATTCTGCATGGACATATATTTGTATTAATGTATTTTGGCAAGTACATTTTAAACTGCTACAACAAAATTCCCTGATATTCCATGACATTGACCCAAAAATGATAAAAAAATTCCCTGATATTACAGAAATTCCATAACCCGTGGGAACCCAGTCACATAATTTGGGACTTGTCTATTATCGAACATTGTAGTCTGTTTGGCTAAGAGCCTGCCTAGCTATAACGTCAGATTTACTACCAAATTGTGAGAAATTTTAATTGGGGGCCAAGTAGCGAAGCTGCGAAGGGCTGGGACAACGCGTCGACGTAATCGATGACGTCGACGCATAAAATACGCCGACGCAAAATATGAACGTCGATTCGTCAAGCATAACGTGTGCTGCTAAATATTTTTAATTTTACACCTTCAGTGTGCTCCATACGTTGACTAATCTGTGGCTGGGCACCACAAAATCAAAACCGGCCACCACACATTGATAGAACACATTGTTCTATGTTGTAGGCCTACCATTTTAAAGATAAGATAAATTAATTTCATTGAGCTGCACCCGCTCGCTCCGCCCGCTCTCTCTCGTAACGAGCCCGCTGCTCCTCCTCTGCATGTGCATTTAACAAAATATTCACGATTGTTGAAGGATTGTTGTTGCCACATAGAAGCACTGCATAGAACAGTGTGCTAAATTGCTATTAAATCCGCTTAGCATCGTGACCATGCTGCGCAAATTTGTTAAAAACTGCTGCATTAAATGTTAACTCTAAACTCTGCTAAGGTCTTATCACAAAATAGTACATTGAGGAGACTAAACTAAGTTAAGTTACAGTATGCAATCAAGCAGTATCTCAAAGCTAACGTTAGAATACTGTTTGGGTGGCAAGTTTAGCATGCTTACTTGCAGCTGCTTGTATTTGTTACTCATGCAGGGCTCATTTTATTGATTCTGAATGCAAAATCCCGATGTAAATGGAAAAGTGTTTTCCAAGACTCAAAAGTGCTTGTCCAAAGGAGAAGTACGAACCGTTATTTGAACTGACTACGTTATGAATTGTATCCACACATCAGCAGCCTTTTAACTGTGTTAATAATTGCAAGGATTCCCACACGAACGTCTTAAAATGACAGGCACTCAATTAATTGACATACACTACTGAACTTTATTGAATGCTACCTCTGACTAAGAATGCATTACTTTGCACTTGTATAGATGTAGTCTTTTATTTTGGAATCTTAAGAGCAATAAACATATATTGCAATGTTAAAAAATGCATGTTTTTTTCATTCAGATATGTAAATAAACATGTATAAGTTGCTATTAGTGAATTAATAGGGAGATAATCGATAATCGAATCGAAATCGAATCGGACTGAAAAAATAATCGCTAGATTAATCGTTTAAAAAAATAATCGTTTATCCCAGCCCTACACACATTGTGTTTCTATGTTTTCTTACTATTATTATTACGCTTCCGTCATTGAAGTCAATGGCAGCCCATAGATCCGTCTGGTGAAAAGTTGTGAAATTTGGCACACTGATTGGGGACAGTCTCATGATTAATTTCACCAAGTTTCATACCGGCACCTTGAGCGCTCTAGCGCCACCAATAGGCCAAACTTTTGACCCGTTGACCCGAAAATGAGGTATTGTTAGAATCCTTGGACCAAGCCGAGTTCAACGCACCCTATGACGTCAATTTCCACCATGATGGATTTTCCGCCATTTGGGATTTCATCAAAAACACTAAAAAGTTTTCACAGGTCACAAAGTTTGTCAGATTTTCACGAAACTTGGTGCAGATGATCGTCAGACCAAGCCTCAAAAAAGTTATCCCTTTTTGTCTTCAAATCTAAAACCGTTCGCCTGTAACAGCCAATTAAAATGGTCGGCAAAGTCGCCAAACACGAAGTGAAGTGATCTCAGCAAGGTTTTCTCGTATCAAGACTAAACTTACCACATGTGCTCAGGACCCAATAAGGAGGAGGCTCAAGAAATTTGGTACATTTTGACCACTGTGTGGCGCTATAATCACAGGAAGTGGGGTCATATCTCAGCAATGCTTTCACATATAGAAACCAAACTTGGTATATGGACTTGGGATCCTATCCTGAGGACACACAATATATTTGGTGACCTTCGTCCACTAGGGTGGCGTTAGAGATACAGGAAATTAGCTCATATCTCAGCAACGCCTTTACGTATCGAAACCAAACTTGGTATATGGACTCAGGACCCGATCCTGAGGACACACAATACATTTGGTGTACTTTAACCACTAGGGGCGCCATATCAAAAACATGTAATAACCCATAATGTAGGGCTATATAATTTAAGGAAAGTCTACAGGTAGCAATTCTTATAGGAAGGACAAAAGTCCATAGTCCAAGCTAGAACATTTCCCCAATCTTATATTTCTATTTTTGTCTCTGTTCTGCATTCAGAAAAAAAAAACTGTAAACATGATGGCATGATGTACGGCCTTAATATGCTATATATTTGTGTGGACACCTTTCTCCTCCCGGGCTGGTGGCATAGGATTCTGGGTCCCTTTGGGCTTCCTCTGACCCTCCTGTTGCTTTGGCTCTGCCATTTGGATTGGCGATGCAGAAACTGTGGCAACCACCATGCAGACACAGACAGACACAGACACACACAAATAGTCTACAAATCACTGCTCATAAAACACCTTCTCTTATATCCTTACAAAAGCCAGTGTCCTTGGAGCAACTCAGGGTTAAGTGCCTTGCTCAATGTTAGCAGGAATCGAACCTACAACCTTACAAGCCACTACGCTACCACCCCACCTTTCGTGTCCATACCTCCTGGGCTGTCCTCAAAGATCTCCTCGATGATGACATTGGGGCTGGAGTTGGACTGAGCATTTTGAATCCCCTGGTACTCCTGCTGCCAGTCCGCAGCGGAGGGCGGTGAGGGGGTCTTTGGGCGGGAGAGGCTGCCACGAGATTCTACAGAGCTTCTCGATGATCTCTTGAACCTTGGAGTCATATGCTCCGTAGATACACTGGACAAGCGACACACACACACACACACACACACACATAGACAGACAGACAGACAGAGAGAGAACTGTACATTTATTCAGAAGCACTACAGAAGCAAGTAGTATTTCCCCTACATTGACTTATTTGTGGTGGCCCACCACAATATCAACATTGACCACCACACAATGATTTTTTTATGTTGTACTATTTATTATATATTTATTATTATTTAAATTATATTTAAAATTAAATGAAATCCTTTCATTGTATAGCTATGTGCACCTTAGCGCAGTCTCTCCTTGTCTCTCTGTCTCTCAACGAACCTGCATGCATGTTTAAAGAAACCTACCACCACTGTTGATTTACGGTGTGTGCCCTTAATTTTCTGGTTGCGCCCCTAAAATGTTCAGTTGGAGGCCACTGTGCTCCTAGTTAGTCTGGAGCTTTGTATATGGGCGTATGACAATCAGTTGGCCAAATCAAATCAGCGGGCTATATACAGTGATCGCCAGATGAGCAATGGTGCCTATTTATTCACGTGACCTGAGCGTGCTTTGGTTGATTTTATGTACAGCCAAAAGCTTTTCACAAGAGAAGCTAGATGTTTAGATGTCGCTATCTTTAAGATATTGACTTTAAAAAAATTAACAGAAAACGGTGATTAAGGCATTTGTCGAGAAGAAAGATTTCTTGGCTGTCCTAAAGGATTCATGGTAGGCTATTTTGTTGATCTGATTGGTTAGGTCTATCCAATTGTGTGCAGAGGTGTCAGTTGAAACATGCCCCATAATCACGTCCCAATGCAACAGTTCACCCATATTCTGAATAGAATTAAGTTCTGGCTACGTCAGGCTAGCATGGAGGAGGCTAACAAAATGTTTGTTGAATGGCAGCGTCCTAATCCTATGCATGAATAAAACTGTATTAAGAATTTCTGGCCTAAATTAATTTATTTTTACATTGACATAGTGTTCTACAGAATAATTTGACAGCTCAAGTATACTGTTAATAAACTGAGTGCTGTGTTAAGCAATAATAAAGTAGATAAATATCTGGTGAAGCACAGGTACTACGAAATTCCTTAATTCGCTTAATGCACGACAGGCTCTCAGTGTGCTGGTTTGTTTCCGATGGAGACAGGTGAGTTTGCACCTGCTGGTATTGTTAATGTAATTAGTGTCTACATGGAACGGAATGGTTGTTGCACCTAGTGAATCCGCACACTATGATATAGAAGGATTTATGCGTGTGCTAAAATTGTTATTATTGGGCAAACAAGGTATTCACTGTCAATGTCAGATTGAACAGGTAAGGAGCAGAATATAACAGAAGATGCCATTACAATACAGCTAACGCTCCACCGGAAACACATGAGTGCACTGAGAGCCTTTTGTGCATTGAGCAAATTAAGCCTCTGTTCAGTTTACAGTATGTGTAGCAGAATCGGAACCTTAATTCATTTCATTAGTTACACCTGGGCCTGCCATATACATCACAATGGCTGCTGTGAAAAAGGTCCATGGTTCTCATTCTGCTACATTTAAACTGAAATGATACGTAATTAAGGTATTTAGTAACACCTGTGCTTGCCCTGCTATTTCATGTGTTTAATGGCTTCTGTGAAAAAGGTCTACTGCTCTGTCACTATCTTAGCCACTTTTTGAAGTTTAACAGTTTTAAATCTGCCTGTGACACAAGAAGTTATGTGACTTCCTAATCCCCATTGTTATGTCATCAGTACCTCTGGTTTAATCTATTACTGTGTTGACCCTCATCTAATTTTCTGAGTCTTTATTCTTTATTTTTTTTGCGTATCAGCCACTAGAGGGCACATTATGTTTGTGTTAGCCTAGTCTTTGAGGCTTGAGAAAAGATGAGTGGTTTTATTGTGGAAATATACCAATAATCAATTCCCCCTTTACTTTGATACAATTTTTTTCTGCTTTTCTGTCTGAGCATAACATGCTACATTAATTGTGATACATCACCTATTTGCCTTTTTATGATCTGACTTGGATGATCAGCAAAAACACATCGATGCTGCCCTTAATGTTTTAAAATGAAGGGAAATCCCTGGATATTACCCTGGTTAATTGTATGCGGGACTCAAACCAAAGTCATATACATCAAACCTGGATCCCTAAATCTGTTATATTACTTCATTGTGGGTAAATTTCATATAGCCTAATATTTTGAATATAATTTCCAGATATTGATGGGTAGGCTAATTAATCAATCAGCATGACATGACCTTGGTGGTGTAACAGTTATATTCTTTATTTATTTAAGCTTTTATATTGATTGCAAAATAAGTCTGTTTAGTGCTTTTAGAAGTATACAGTATAAGTAGCATTGTCTTGCTGCCATTCTTGTATTATTACGGTCAGAATATCATCATTCTGGTTTCTAGACAATTTAGCTGTGTATCAGCTGAATCCAAACTTTTTTGACACAGTACTCATGTTCATCTAAGGGAATAACTTTGTGTTAAACTGCAAACTGGGTACAGTTCTAAATTGCAGCTGAGCTAGCAAGACAAAGCAATTGCCCCATTACAACCATTGCACAGACACATCAGGCTTACCTGTTGCCCTGGTTCATGCTGAGAGCTTGCTCCAGTTTCTCTGAATCAAGGCTGCAGCTACACCAAAGACAAATATACATGGAAAAGCATTAGTGTTACTGAGGACAACATTTTCAGGCAACTAAAGGGATAGTACCTTTAAATCTAGGCTTAGAACAACCATTACAGCAGCCAAGTAAGGGATAATGGCCGTTTAAACCTCGTAGTGCATTAACTTCTGTGAACAGACCACCGTGGAGTCCATTATCCCGCTTATTCCACTGTTGCCACTTGCGTTGTGTTCATTTCCTGTTACAATTTAAACGTTTTAATCGCTAAAACTGTCTTGTTTGTAGAACTAATTTCTTCCGACACATATCAACTAATTTCTCAACTCACAGGACAAACTGCCGTTACTAGTTCTAAATGGATGGTTGCTACGGCCAAAGGCCAGTCGTTAGTTCTCTCTCTCCTGTTGTCAAGCGGGCGTATCCCAAGATTCTGATGAACTTTAGCTTTGAAACATCGCTTTTACTTAGTCTGCTGTCCTTCCATCTAGCTAAAAGCCATCTAGCTAAAAGCCACCTCCGTCATATGCTACAATGTTGCAATGTTCTGAACGTCTGCATTTTACAGCTCGGATGCAACGTGACAGTTCATTTAAATTTCACAACGAGTTCGGAGAATTAATATACAAGTGTGATACGGCCAAAAAAATGGATCTACTTCATAGGTGTGCAGATAACATACGGTTAATGGTCGTTCTAAATTACGTATGACAATGGGAAATTCAACCAAGCAGTGGAATAAGACAAAATAACTGCTTTCTACCCCTATGGGTTAACTAATCATACTGCTGGTAATGCAGGGCATTTCTACTATTATTCACACACACACACACATTTATCAATAAAATATGCATGACCAGGCACAAATTGTAAAAAGTGAGTGGTGAAGCAGCAGTAACGACGCTGCCTGACAATTGGTCAACCCCGATTTGACTGATCAACTTTGACTTTCACTTTACTATCAACTCTACTGTCAACATGAACAAAAGTAGTACCTTTAAAGAAGCTTTAAATGACCTCAAAGTGTGTGTGTGTGTGTGTGTGTGTGTGTGTGTGTGTGTGTGTGTGTGTGTGTGTGTGGAATGTTACCCGAGTCCTGTGACTTGAGTCAGGCAGCTCAGATCAAAAGCCTGCATGTCCACAGGAGCACGCAGAGCCTCTAGCACCTACGTTAAGCAAAGTTATACAAACAAACAAACACCATTCTGGTAAGCCTGGCTTGGCCAAGATAAGTCACATGGGCAATTTAGCATGTGTACCTCACCGGCACTGGAAGGAGCCATTGACAGCTGAACAAAAGTCAGGTAGACAGAAGTATACTGATTGCTGTCTATTAGAAGAGTATAAAGGATATGAACATACCAACATATTGACACTACAACTGAGCATACAGAATTGTTACTTTTGTGCACTACCACACCCTGGTGTTTACAGTATAATTGTTTACCTGCTCAGCATTGCAGTACTCCTGGAGCACAGGTGAGTTTAAGTTTTCGGCCTTTGCAATCGCACTCTCTAGACTTTTCTTCTTCTGTTCAACCTCCTGCAACATACGGCGAATCTCAGAGAAGCAGTGATCCAGCTCACCCAATCCTGACACCAATGCCACCTTCCTGAAACACACAAACAGAAGAACTAGATAGATAGATAGATAGATAGATAGATAGATAGATACTTGATTGATCCCCAAGGGGAAATTCAAGAACAAGACAAGTCTGAATGAATGGTTTGAAGGGAGGATACTGGTAACTCCAGGGAGGGGTGTTTATATAACATACAGGCACAGAATGCTGTTTATTGATTATCATTTATAGGATCCCCATTAGCTGGGGCATGAGTCCCAGCTATTCTTCCTGGGGTCCGACAGTACAAACAGATCATAATTAGGTTAAAAATTCATTACATCAGATTTACAAACCTAGGTTAAAAATGCATTACATCAGACCTACAAACCTTCACCTGGTTCACAAGACTCCATATATATATATGAGTATACAGTATACATACATTTATACATATACATACCAGTACGATTGCTGCTCTTTGGAACAGGGGAAGCTCTGATAAAAATGGTCAATTATTAAATTAATATTATTAAGGTGCTATGTTGTTCTTTGAGGGCAAAAATTATCCCAAAATCCAGAATAGTCCAAACAGTAGGCATGGCAGACATGGCATAATGTAGCCTACACCGTTATATAGCGCGCTACCTAACTTAGCCTCAATACACAACTGAAACAAAAGCAAGTCACAAACTCTGTAACTCCACATTACGGTTTTATTTACAGTATGCTATTTACAAAGACAAATAGAAACCGACTGTATTGCTCCCAAATTATGAGAACTTGAGCAGCAACTTGCCTTGCCTCTCGACTTCACCTGCCAACACTAACGTTAACGCATCCCTTGAACTTGAACCACTTCCTGTCAGATCGCGACATATGCGGTCAATCAAAGAGTCCAGCCTCTATGACTGTTCCTCCAATCATCATACAGAAGCTCAGCGTCCGGGCCATCCCACTGTCCCATTCACTCCCAGACACCGGGCTTCCCTGGAAATGACAATTTTGTGGCGCTTGTCCAATAAACATGTTGCTTTTCTGCACTGAGATCAGCCCACTCTGTAGTGCCATTGAAAGGCCAGTGAAGCCGAGCGTCTATGGGTTTTTTGCATGTTTTTTTGATGGATCGTGTCGTCACAGCAATGTATTACGGGTGCGAAATCACGATAAATGACCAGCAAAACCTTATTGCTGAACAAACTAGCCATGAAGATGAACATGTTTTCAGCATGTTCCAGTTGGAATAGTAGGCTAGAAGCTAATGTAATAGTGTTATTTGATGCGATTTTCCGTGATATTTTAGGAGGCTGAGGTTCCCCTGTAGTCTTAGAGCAATCGCCTCTGATGCATACATACATGATATATACATAAACAAAATACATAAAACTTACTAAAAACCTACTAAATACTCTTACATGCACCCACTAATTACTATTCAGGTCACAGCTGTTCCTATGTATGGTTGACTAAGATACTTTTTCATGTGTTTTTTGAAAGTAGATTTTTTATTTATCTTAGTTAAGAAAGTTGGCAGCTTGTTCTGTTCTGCTCTTGCTCTGTATTTGACTGTCCATTTAAATGAGTTGGTGTTGGCTTTAGGTACAGTAAATTGCCCCGCAGCTGCATACCTTGTATTACAAGTATGGGTATTACAACTTTTGCAGAAGAGATTATATTGACTCAGTGGTGTTTTCTTGTTTAAAATTGTCCAGGTTGACATTAATATGGAAGCATTCAGCCCATCTTCAATTTTCAACTAGTTTAAGATTGAGTGCATGTGGTTGATATTTGTCTTGTAAGGACATCTAAGAACAAGTCGTGCTGCTTTGTTCTGGACCCGCTGAAAGTTTGTCCAGATGTTCCTTGGTGGCATTTGACCATACAATGTTGCAGTATTCTATCTGAGAAAGGACCAATGTATCCTTAACCTTCTTTTTGTCTGTTGCAAGGAATGAGCAAGGAATGAGTTGCTGCGTCTAATTAAGGCAATTCCACTACTCATTTTCTTCACTATCTGGTCAATTTGTTTAGACCAAAACAGTCTACTGTCTAAGATGACACCTAGTAGCTTCACTTCCATTACCTGTTTGATTGGTGTTTTGGTAATAGAGAGATTAAGCACTGGTTCATGACTTATAGGTAAACTACGCAGTAATGGCAATTTCCTTACTGTTTTTGCTTCTTTTTCGCTGGCTCTGTCATGACGAATGTCTGAGAAACTCCATCGCTACCTTTTTCTAGCCGGTGCCTGGAGCGTATGTGTATTTGAATGCAGTAAAGCAATTCGTTGCACTTGTTATACTTCCTGACACTGAGGCCGTCGGCCCGCCGGCCCACAGTTGCAAGGGTGGTTTTTCCGCTCACAGGCGCTAGGAAGCAGCGAGACGGCCACCATTCAACCCGAAAAAAGTCATATAACCATTCATATAACACTCTGAAGCTGTTAAATGAAGGTAAATTGAGCAAAAAAAAACTTGCATATTACGCTAAAAAACCTGCATAGTGTGCCTGTAAGGAATGATTAGAACTAAATACAATACTTTTAGTTTGCTAGGTCTGTAGGTGTCATGTGTAGATGTATACACAGTTGTATCATCCGCATACATTACTACTCTCGCATTGTGTAGAGCTAAAGGTAGGTCATTAGTAAAGATGAAAACATTAGTGGACCCAAGCAGCTTCCTTGTGGTACATCACACTCTACTCTTTTACTGTCTGAGAAACTACCATTAAAAAATACTTTTTGAAACCTTAGTGTCAGATAGCTCTTCAGCCAGTCTCTTGCTGAGGGTTGAAAACCATAGCTTTCCAGCTTTTGAAGAAGTAGGCCATGGTCAATCACATCAAATGCTGCAGTAAAATCTAGAAGGACCGCACCACAGATGTTTTGATGGTCAATTTCTGTCAGCCACTCATCTGTCATTTGAGTTAGGGCAGTACATGTCGAGTGTTCTTTCCTATATGCATGTTGGAATTCAGTTATCAAATTATTTACAGATAAGTAATGTTGCATTTGATCAAATACCACCTTCTCAAAAATCTACTAAGTGCTGATAGCAAGCCAAGATAAATCACCTACAATTTGGCAAATGATTATACTGTTTATCTTCAGATCCATTTTAAATAAGGAGTCACTTGACTTAAGGAGCACTTTTGCCTTCCAAATCTTTTCACAGTGTAATCTCCAAGATTCATGGAGCATTCTTACCTTTTCTGCACTACGCAGATGGCTTTCTCCGTCATCTCGGAGATCTCTGCAAGCAGACGCTTCTTCTCAGTCCTCACCTGAGTCTTCAGCCCCTTAGCCAAACGCTGCACACAAATGCACAAGAATCCGCGGACTTAAGGCCCTTTTACACCAAGTCCGAATTTTCGGGCAAAAATTTGCCCGAAATCACGCAGGTAATGAAATACATGTGTTCTTATTAGTCTTCACATCCCAAGGATGAAATTTGTTCAGTCTTGAATGTATTTTTCATTGCATCGTCCTTGGTGTGTAAAGACTAATAAGAATGCATATTGAATTACCAGCGTGATTTCATGTGAATATTTCATCCAACAATTCACACTTTCACGGTGTGGTGATCATCTTAAGACAAAAATTAAGTTTCATCATCTAACATTAACAGGAATGCAAACACTACCTCATGAATGCTCTGCAACTGACTCTGATTTTTAATTGCTTCAATGAGGGCATGATCCACTGCCTTCTTAAGAGCCGCATCCTGTAAGACACACAAACGCAACTAACACGAGACCATATGTGACAAAGAGACGCTTGATTTTGTAGTGCACCTGGTTTGTATCTGAGGTAGTCTACCATGACATGGACCCACTCTTTGCTATGACTGCATGATGGTAATGTCTGTCAATAAGGTACATGTGAGAACACGCATTACCTTTTCTGTGTGGCCCGATCCAGTGACAGCTAGCGCCTTTTCAGCGTTGGTTTTCTGCCTGTCTTCTCGGCTGTACAAAATACACTACAACTGACTACAAACATGTAACTGTATATGAGAGCAAATTATGAGTATATCAAAGGCACCCTTAACAGTTTTTTGACCTTAAAGGAGAATTCCGGTGTGATATTGACCTAAAGTGTATTGAAACATGATACCGAGTGTGAACGTATGTCTCATAGCCCATCTCGACTTGTCCCCTGCACTCCAAAATCTGGCGCTAGTTAGCCGATGCTACCAACAACTTTTTCAGTAGTGGTGCTTCGTCATCGGGCTAGCCATGCAAATAAAATCACTGTTTTACACCCATTTACGAGGCTCAATGTATCTCCACACTTCATTGGTAGACTTCCTAGGGCCCCGACATTTAAAACGAGACATTGAGAACTTTGAAAAAGCACTGGTAGTTTACTTACAAGACGATTTATACAGACAGTATCTTCACAAAGTTTAACGTTTGCAGCCATCTTGAATTTAGTCACGATAAGTCGAGCAACGAGTAAGAATGAACAGGTATGATAAGGGATCAGATTCCAAAAATAATTCAGTGGAAATGCATGGATTCCAGTTTCTTCCAGTAGCAGCAACTGGAATCCATGCATTTCCACTGAATTATTTTTGGAATCTGATCCCTTATCATAGCTGTTCATTCTTACTCGTTGCTCGACTTATCGTGACTAAATTCAAGATGGCTGCAAACGCTAAACTTCGTGAAGATACTGTCTGTATAAATCGTCTTGTAAGTAAACTACCAGTGCTTTTTCAAAGTTCTCAATGTCTCGTTTTAAATGTCAGGGCCCTCGGAAGTCTACCAATGAAGTGTGGAGATACATTGAGCCTCGTAAATGGGTGTAAAACAGTGATTTATTTGCATGGCTAGCCCGATGCCGAAGCACCACTATTGAAAAAGATGTTGGTAGCATCGGCTAACTAGCGCCAGATTTTGGAGTGCAGGGGACAAGCCGAGATGGGCTATGAGACATACGTTCACACTCGGTATCATGTTTCGATACACTTTAGGTCAATATCACACCGGAATTCTCCTTTAACATGTTTCCAAAGTCATTTTGATGGCACATAACCTCATAACATGACAAACGGCACTTCTGTCATTGTCTGAGTGGCCCTCTGTAGGCAAATACCGACCTAGCAACCCCCCCCCCCCCCCCCCTTTTTCTACATACTGATGTCGGTGCATTCCCTCTATATTACATCAGAGTTATGTTCATACTTTGTTTCAAAAGATGCATATTTAGTTTATTATTGCGCTTCTCAAATGTAGGGGGATCCTGAGAGCAAATCTTAGATTAGTGCTGCTTTAAGTGGATGTGAGTAGATCTCATTGTCTGAAAATATGTGGTTAATTTGTTCGTGTTTAAAAGTAGATAAACCTTTGCTTCAATATAACCTCAACAATCATCATCTTACCTCTTCTTAATTTTGGCTGTGTAAATGAGGCCAATGGTCTTGCTATCAACCTGTAGCCCATCAACTCCATCTTCATCCACACTAGTTTCCAACTTGGACACAACACAACATATACTTACAATAAAGCTTTGTCTTTTGCTGAAAGGTCATAGCCATTTGTAATGTAAATCTATCTATGGTTATTATGTCTGTGTTACAGAGAAATCCACTTTAATAAGAACCTAAAATGTATACAGCAGTGATTTTCAACCGTTGTTCCACGGCACACCAGTCATTCATGATGGACTTAAACATAAGTTATATACTGTAAGGCTGTTAATCATACATACTATATGATGGCAGAATTATAATGAAATCAAACACAACGTATAAAATGTAGATAAGTATTAGCACATGTAGCACACCAGTGTGCCGTGAGAGATCATCAGGTGTACCATGGGAAATTGTCCAATTTCACTTAATCAGTCCAAAAACATTTACCATTTAGTTGTTGTTCTAGTTTTCTAATATCTATGGGTGAAGACGTAACACAGCGATGGATAAATAGGCCTACTGGAAAAGGGAAATGCAGACTCTGAACTGAACTGTAAACAAATGGATTAAACTGCTGTATTAGGCTATAATGTGCAATTTTGTTACTGTGGCTCAAAACATTTAGGAAAATACTGTGCTATGCCTTTGTTTAACAACACAAATACTCTTTTATGTCAGTGGGTGGCAGTAGGTAGCGCAATAATAACCTGGTTAATTAAGTGATGCACACGAGAAGTGGCGTTGAAAAATTAGAAAGCTAGATACCCCATTGGGCTCCGAACGTACATAAATAACGCTGCCATCAAGGTCGGAACAAAAATCAATGGAGGCCATGGAGAAACAGGTGTCTCTGATTGTCGGCAAGTGTTGCCCATAGACAGTAAGGTGTTTGCCCCAAGCAATATGACCAAAGATTGTTAAGGCGGATATGACTGCCGTGTTCACGTAGCCTATGCCACAAATTGAGAAACTAAATTGTCATTACTTTTGGGATACAGTGTGTTACATTTTTGGTTGGTGGTGTGCCGCGGGATTTTTAGTAAAAAATGTACCGTGGCTCAAAAAAGGTTGAACAATACTAGTATAACGGATAGGAGTGAGTGTACACATTTGTGATCACCTTGCAGTCTGGGCACGTAATCGTGTTAAATGGTGACTTCAGCAAGTTCAGACAGGCAGCACAATACACATGACCACACTGGAGAAGGTGTGGGAGGTTCCCTTCTTCCTCCTCTGCAATGTAATATCACATTTACTTAAGCGAACGGCAATTTCAACTGACAATTATATAAACTCGTTTAACATATGTTGACAGACATAAAATAAACAAACAACAAACAAAAAAAACCTTAAAAAAACACTGTGGCTGTCTGAAAATGTGAAACTTAAGGAATGCGCGTAGCCTATTAGCAATTTTCTGCCAATTAGCTAATCCTCCCTTTTCACGTTTGCAGTTCACAACTCGCTACACAAAAAAGAGAAAATGACTTCCTAAACATCACAATATAACATAACTACATCTCTTTTCATCCCATACATAAAAGAGAGCTTGCCAACAAGCTAGCTACTGTAAGTAATTAACTAACGACTTAAACCTGCTAGTTAGCACATGCCACTAGCTATCCCCTTGAGCACGCTTGATAGATGTTTAGCCTACAGTTTCATTTTTATACTATCTTGGTGCAAATTTAAACACATATATGGCATATACAGACACAACAGCTTAAACACCAATTGATAATCCTGACATACCCGCTAGTATGTAGAATTGACGGCATATCTTGCACGTAATTGTAAAGCGATTTTCAGCCATCCTGACCTCTGTAACGAGCCAACCTTGCACTTGAAACACGCAGCTGCATCTGCCTTCCATGCGCTCGGTGGCGCGCGCGAGCCTGAGGTGCGTAAAAACGTCCGCCAATATGGGGTGAATAAGTAGTAAAAGTAGGATCTAGTACCATTAGTCCATGGGCCAGAGCAGAAGTTGGTATCACCAAAGGTGGCAAAATCTAGCAATGATTTTCGTAATCCTCTATGTCTGAGAGATATGTTTTGGTATGGTATGATAACCTTTTCTAAGTGGTAGCTTAGTTGTATTTTTACTGGCTTTTATACCCATACCCAGTACAATTCACAATACATGCCCATGTGTAGGTATAGGTGTATGCAAGTGTGTGGGATGATGCGATATGTCTTAATCTATGTTATATCATATGTAGATGGAATAGGCTTTTAGAAAATATACAGTTTAGATGGATAATTTAGCTTTCTATGAATTACATAGGCTAAAATGTATCAGTCATACACTTTTTCACCTAGGATATAGGATTAGATAGAGGCAAAAGACGAAAAGTGGGTGGGTCAAATCCAAACTCTTGCTATATCACATCTAGAGAGTATAGGCTTTTAGAAAATATATGGGTTTGATAGCTGAATACACTTTACACAGCTATTTTAGACCCATAACTAATAGCTGTCCATTGAAAATGCATTTCAATGTAATGCAAAATACATTACAGAACTAAGGTATAGTGGTATGGAGGAAGTTGGGAGATGTCTCAATGCACATTATATCACATCTAGAATATATAGATGTCTCAGAAGAATATATTTTAGGGTAATTAATCTGTTTTCCTTAATGATACCAAAACTACAATGATCGGACATGCCATGATATTTCAATTCTAAAGAGAATGCATGTAATCCTGCATAACTATTATAGTCTAAATTCAGTTTTTTCAATTTGTCTGGAACTAGATTTCTTTTCTGAACATTCTACAGTACAAATATAAACTGCCAACTTTAGAGTGTGTTGGGTGCCGGCCCAATTGGGCTTCTTTTGACTTCGTCGGGCGGGGGAAAATAAGCTTTAGGCGGACAAATAAAATTTGAGTTGAATGGTTCTCTATGACAAAAACGTTGGCGTTTTTTTGCTGAAGAGGGCGGGTTTTTGAGTGTGAATGGGCGGAAATCACTCAACCCAATCTGGCAACACTGGTGTTGGTGTTTGCTAGGCCACAGGGCCAGTATGTGGATGGAAGCAGTTTAGTTAGACTACAGAACAACATTGGCTGTTGTAGTGTCAAAAACAGATTACAAGGTGAGTCCTGTTTATTTTTATTTGGGTTCAGATGTGTGAGAATGAGTAAGAATGACCAATAACTAGGCTACTTGTGAAAGACTAGATATAATAACCCAACCGGCCCAAGTAAGGTACTAACATCATTATCAAGCAATGACGTCTGCAGTAAACCGTACTGTAGACTTCCCCAATTTGTGTGTGAACAAAAGAAAGGACAAAAATTAGGGGCAGCCGTGGCCTACTGGTTAGTGCTTCGGACTTTTAACCGGAGGGTTGCCGGTTTGAACCCCGACCAGTAGGCATGGCTGAAGTGCCCTTGAGCAAGGCACCTAACCCCTCACTGCTCCCCGAGCGCCGCTGTTGTTCCAGGCAGCTCACTGCGCCGGGATTAGTGTGTGCTTCACTTCACTGTGTGCTGAGTGTGTTACACTAATTCACGGATTGGGATAAATGCAGAGACCAAATTTCCCTCATGGGATCAAAAGAGTATACTTACTTAAATAATATACAGAGATGTAGCCTATGTGTGAGAGAGCAGTTTCAGTTGATATAGAATACTGATGATGCACAGTCAAGCCACAGCTCAAGCCACTGCACTCTCACTATCTTTCTCTTCCTCACATACACACACACATACTTCACATACTCAAACATGTTCTCTCCCTCACATACACTCACACTCTCTCTCTCACACACACACACACACACACACACACACACACTCCCTCTGTCTCTCTCTCACACACACACACAGTCACACACACTGTTGCTGAGTAGAAAAAGGCCTCGTTTTAGCACATCATTCCTGATATATCTCTGTTGCTTTCAAATTGTTGTACATCCCAGAATAGAGAAGCATGGCAGAAGAAAGTAGTGGTATTCAGGGGGAGTGTTTAATACATTGTTCAGATGATAAACCTTGTGGCACCTACTGTATGAACATAAAGTCATGGAACATACTACTGAGAGCAGCTGAAATAAGAGCCTATCGCCCCATCCTTGATCTTGCTAAAGGTCTCTCTGAGGGTAGAATACCATCCATATTGTATCACAGAAAATGCCGTAGCATCTTTACTATGAAGAAACTGCTTGACAAGATCCTTGCAAAAGAAATATCTGCAGAACCGTCTGTCACAGAGGACCTAAGAAAATCCGCAAGGGAAGGTCCAACGACTTTAAGAGTTTATGAGGCCAAATGTATACAGGTGCTGGTCATATAATTAGAATATAATCAAAAAGTTCAATCATGTCAGTAATTCCATTTAAAAAGTGAAACTTGTATGTTATATACATTCATTACACACAGACTGATATTTCAAATGTTTAATTCTTTTCATTTTGATGCTTATAACTGACAACTAATAAAAATCCAAATTCAGTATCTCAGAAAATTTGAATATTACTTAAGACCAATACAAAAAAAGTTTTTTTAGAAATGTTGGCCAACTGAAAAATATGAACATGAAAAGTATGAGCATACAGCACTCAATACTTAGTTGGGGCTCATTTTGCCCGAATTACAATGCGGCATGGCATGGAGTCGATAAGTCTGTGCTGCTCAGGTGTTATGAGAGCCCAGGTTGCTCTGATAGTGGCCTTCAGCTCTTCTGCATTGTTGGGTATGGTGTCATCACATCTTCCTCTTCACTATACCAGACAAGTTTGCTGGCCAATTAAGAACAGGGATACCATGGTCCTTAAACCAGGTACTGGTAGCTTTGGCACTGTGTGCAGGTGCCAAGTCCTGTTGGAAAATAAAATCTGCATCTCCATAAAGTTGGTTAGCAGCAGAAAGCATGAAGTGCTCTAAAACTTCCTGGTAGACGGCTGCGTTGACAAACCATCACTGACTGTGGAAACTTTACACTGGACTTCAAGCAATGTGGATTCTGTGCCTCTCTTCTCTTCCTCCAGACTCTGGGACCTTGATTTCCAAAGGAAAAAATCTACTTTCATCAGAGAACATAACTTTGGACCACTCAGCAGCAGTCCAGTCCTTTTTGTCTTTAGCCCATGCAGGCGAGACGCTTCTGATGCTGTCTCTTGTTCAAGAGTGGCTTGACACAAGGAATGCGACAGCTGAAACCCATGTCTTGCATACGTCTGTGCGTGGTGGTTCTTGAAGCACTGACTCCAGCTGTAGTCCACTCTTTGTGAATCTCCCCCACATTTTTGAATGGGTGTCTATTAATGTGCTTGGACACAGAGCTCTGTGAACAGCCAGCCTCTTTAGCAATGACCTTTTGTGTCTTGCAGGGGGTCAGGATTTGAAGGTTTAGCTTCAGCCACTTAGCATGGCATTTGGCCGCCGACATTTTTGAAAACATGGCGTTACATGGTTGCAACTTCCGGCACCAGTTTTTACATGCTGATTGGTAGATGACAGCTCATGCACGAGTTTAGTGTTGGGCACAAGCGTCCTCGCGCGTCCACGTTGGTTTGCATTTCTGTAAGACGACAAATAAACAACTAACTGCTTGGATTAAGCTACTGATACTTGTCTTCATGCCTACATGGTTAGGCTGTATTATACCGGACTTTGTGATAAATAAAAGAAAAAGTAAATGTTGTAATATCAGGATATTATTTGCCTTATGTGTGGGTTGACAAGGTAACTGATTATGACCATACATTTTAGCAGATACATAGCAATGACCTATATCCAATTAGGCCTATTAGCCTACTCATTGCGTTGTGTATGAAAACTATTTTAAAACGTAGATTGTATTCATACCTGTAGTCCATGACAACGTCTGGATCATGTAGGCCTAACCTATATCCTCAAGTGATTAAAAACGAAACAAATGTCAATGACTTATTTTGCTTTCTTGCAAGATTCACATGATTAGGCTATGCATTTGATTTAAATGGCCAGGCTTCCAGTCGAGGCAAAAGCCAAATATCAACTACAGTTGCAGACTCTTGAAATGCCTGCTCGAACCACAATACCCGAGGGATGTGCGCTTAAGTTTAATTTGCGCTGGCATTTCGTCTGCCTGCAAATGAAGCCTAGGTTTAACAAGCTGCAAATTCACACTGGGTGCAGCAAAAATCCCAGCTATCCACAAGTTTCTTACATCCCATGTCTACTTAATTATAGCCATTTTCGTTAGATAGCCTATTTCGTAATAGGCCTACAACCTGTCCAAATATAGCATCATTATGTGTGTAGCCTAAAGTGACTCAATATTGATTCGCATTGTTTATTATCACATATAAATATATCACATTAAATAAGGACTTCAGAGACAAGGCAAACTTCTACCACCATTCCCAAAATGTTATCCAATGAAATAAATTTGCGCTTATAACAAGGTGAAGTGAAGCGCGTTCCTGAACAAATTCTTTTCCTCTGAGGGAATGTCCAATCCTCATCAACGACATACCGTTGTACCTGACGTTGTCTCTGTCTGTAACGTGAAATCTAATAGGCTAATTCTAGCTGGTGCCGGAAACGAACACCCATTAAACGCCATTTTCATAAAGATGGCTGCGGTCAATTTCAAACTTTTTCGGCTGAAGTAGCTAGCCTAGCATGGGCCATTGAAATGAATGGGGGCGGGACTTAGTCATTCGCTCCAGTTATATATAATAGTCTACCTCCATGGTGTCTTGCCCTCGTTGTGCATGGTGTCAATGGTCGTCTTTTGGACAACTGTCAAGTCAGCAGTCTTCCCCATGACTGTATAACCTACAGAACTAGACTGAGAGACCATTTAAATGCCTTTGCAGGTGTTTTGAGTTAATTAGCTGATTAGAGTGTGGCACCAGGTGTCTTTAATATCGAACCTTTTCACAATATTGTAATTTTCAACATTGAATTTGGGGTTTTCATTAGTTGTCAGTTATAACAAAGTCCTTTTAGTCAAGTCCCTCCACTCAGCGGCCATTTGACAATGCTTTTTGGGCACTTGTCGGGCATCCATTTTGGCAGAAATGCGCGTGCGCAAGGCTTCACGACACCAATCTTGCTCCAGCGGCGAGATCACAACACATGATTGGCACGATGTCTTCACAACACACCATATGATTGGCTCAATGTATTCACATCACACCACATGATTGGCTCAATGTATTCACATGTCAACGTTTTGCCGAGAAAGGGGTGGGATATGTGTAGACAACGGCCATATTGGCGTGACAAACTATAGCCCCATGCATTTCTATGGAGTATTTTTTGAGTGCTGTGTCTCCACATTAGAAAGTCTCTGGTTATAATCATCAAAATTAAAAGTAATAAACACTTATTATATCAGTATGTGTGGAATAAATGTATACATTATACAAGTTTCACTTTTTGAATGGAATTACTGAAATAAATCAACTTTTTCATGATATTCTCATGATATTCTAATTATATGACCAGCACCTGTATTTTGTGACAAATGTAGCAAGTATTTGAAAGGTCAAAGGACAAAAGAGAGTTTAACAAAATGTGCAGAGTTAAGACCTGATGACAAAATCAGAAGAGCAGCCGTCAGGAAAGGTTACAAAAGAGTACTATCCATAGCCAGTCATGACTTAGTAGCAGCAGAAGGCCATTACCATAGATCCTGCTACAGGGCGTACACAAAGGAAGATTCAGACATAGACAAAGATGAAACTAACTTGGCCTGCAAATGTGTACGGACCTACAAACTTCCTGACTGCTCCTGCCTTTCAAACAAATTAAAGTGCACGGAATTGTGTAGGTTACAAACTTGTAGCAATCAGTTGGAAGAAGAGGAGGATGAGGAGAACATACTGTAAATGCCAGTCTGGATGAATATGATGATAGTGATGAAGATTAAAAATATATTTTTGAGTCCTCATTAATCTTGTCTTCAAACGTTTATCCACCTATAAATTCCACTGTTATTATTATCTTTATTTGTTATAGAGGGACAGTGTACACTAATTGACATTTTACAAAGAAAATGTAAATGCACCCAATTATAGCCAAAAGGCTCCCCTGCCAGAAGGATAGTCCCAATAGTCCCCCTGCCAGAAGGAGCATGGCAAAATTACCTATTCATTAAAAGAATAAATTACAGCAAAAAAGCAGGCAAAACAAAAATAAAACAATTACAATATATATAAAAAATATAATAAAAAAAACCAGATGTGTTACACATCTGTCTACAACCCACCCAAATCCAACACACACACACAACAGAAGTACGCACCCCCCCCCCCCCCCCCCCCCCCCCCCCCCCCCACACACACACACACACACATACACCAGAGATACACACGCGCCCACACCACACACACACACACACAAACACACACATTAATTTTAATTTTAATGAACTATAAGAACTGGACTCTCTTATGTCTTGTGGGATTGTATTCCACTCACCAGCTGCTTTATAAGTGAAAACTGATTGACCAAAAGTTGATTTCTTGTAAGGTACTGCACAATCACCTCTAGCAGCCCCTCTAGTAACACTGGTTACTAATGATCTAAATTGCAGTAGGCTGCAGAGTGGTGGTGGAGCTAAGCCAGTGGTCCACAAACTTTTTCTTCCGAGGGCCAGCTCACTATGCCTGGCTCTAAGAGAGGGCCAGAGACTCGGGGTATATCAGTAACCATAAATAGCTTAGTGCTGTGAACAGCAGTCTACCTTAGTTGAATATTCCATTACATTTAATCATAGGCTATTGCAATTTAAAACCATTGTTAGCTGTGTTTATATTGCCATCATGCCATATCAGTGTAAAATGTAGCTCAAATGAAATATTCAAAATGTGTGAACTCTGAACTCTGTGTCTTTGCATACACAGCTCAAATTGTGAACAAGCAATATCCATACAAATAATTTAAAATAAAGTTCTCAAACTATGAGAGTTTTATGAAGTGCTGGCAAAAACATCTGAAATGACCACTTTCACTCATCTGATGAGAACTTTGTGAATTGTGAATTTGTATGAACATTTGGGTGGATAGTGGATAAAAAATAGAAATAATTATCCCAGAAAGTCCCAGAAATATGACTTGAATAGAAGTTAGTTAGTTATTAGCAATTAATTGATAAACTTTTAGAATACTTTGAGCACTGATGCAGTCAGCATAGACCTCTTACATTGTTTGCAAGTAGGCCTACATTTCATTCCGTTTTCGATGGCAAACGCGAAACAGCGCCAAAATAACCACCAGTGGACAAAAAGAGTATTACACGTGTACTGTTAAGACTCGCTATAGAGAATGAATGGGGGAAATTACGGAGGTTATAGCAGAGAGGGTTAAAGCGGAGCTAGTAATCAAGGATCTTTGGTTATAGTTTGACGATGTCGTACTCATAGACATAATATACATAGACGCCGCATTGGCTGCTGGAAACGAGAAATGCGGCCGCCATCTTGGACCGGTCATACTCCTTGTTGCGTTGCAGCAGAAGACACAAGATGCCAGTACTGTGCAGCATGTTCCTGCTCAAATCGACGAACCATCGCAAACAGGGCTCGGGGGATTTACTTTTCTCAAGTAAGATTTAACATTACCGTACTAATGGTTGTATTTTGTGAATAGAATATTACCAGAGAGTTGAGAAGGAGCAAGGATCTTTGATATTACTGTATGAGAATCGTAGCCAGCTAGCTAGGCTGTTTACTCGGTGTTCACCTGGCTATGAACTGAGACTTAATAAGTCATATTCCATAACACTGACTTAGATTACAACTGACACAAAAAGGCTATTTTAGAAATAAATCATACTAGATTTGGCTGGCGAATTTTACACAAGTGGCACAGACTGTAGCCTATATTATTGGGCAATCGCTAGCTGCTACTTGTAGCCTAAGCGTGTTGGTAGCTTCACTATTTTCTGAATAAAGTAACTTTTCAATAGCTTAACTTCTTTATTTATCAAGTGGCTTAGCCACACAAGCTACACTTTTCTTGTCATGTGTAATTGGCACAATTTAAAGTAGCTTCCTATGTAGAGAACTAGCCTACTGCTGTGTTTGTGTTAATAATACATTTGACTGGGTGGTAGTATTGTGTAGTGTTTTATTCATAGCAGAGTAACTGATAGTTTAGCTCACTACAATGTCTAAGTAGCTTGCCCAACACTGTATTATTCACATGTCATTTACCCTAACAAGAATAAGATGCCTCTCAAATTCCTTTATTCATTTTATTCATTTTATATCTCCCCAGAACAACTGCCTTGCTCAAGGAGACTGTGAATGAACTGAATAGTCTCCTCACATCCCTGGAACTGAGGAAGGTGCAGCTCTTCATTGCAGTATTGGAGGGCATCTGCTACACTGTGACTGAATATTTGATTTATGAGCTCCACCTTCATCACCTGCATTCACCACTCTGTGTCCCATTTTCCCATCGTCTGGTTGACTCAGTCCTCTTTTAGGGAGTTTACCCAGTTTCACTATGTACTGCTATCTTATTTGCCCACCTGCTGTCTGAAGCACTTTTTTCTTAGCCAAAGTGTACCCAAGCAATTTTAGCAAGGTGGGAACATACAAAATGACATGCACCAGTTATCGAAATCATAGAACCAACTGCATGACAGTAACCTCTGTCTCACTGAGCCTGTGAAGACACTCCCCGATTCTTTACTGATTGCAATGAACGGGGCTGATCTTAGCAGTTTCTAAAATGTTTCTTAATTCTTATTTATTTAATCTCTTCATTGGGGCTGAAAGCTTTCTGTGAACTGTAAATAACAGATGCTGTTGATGAACCCATTGACACTGTACAAGTGACAAGTCACCTTTTTGTCTTGAATTGATGAAGTTACACTTACTATGCCAAACCAATGTCTGTTTTTTAAGGATCAGAAACAAACCTACAAACTTGCACTTTACAATATTTATGGAACTTGTCTAACAAATGCTGTTGATATTGAACCCAGTTACTCCATTTCCTTTACTTATGCCACACCACTGTCTGTTCATCAAACTTTATTTTTGATGGCACTGAACTGAAAATGTTAATGGATTTTTTCTGTCAATTTAACCCATTAAAACTTGTATCAAACCAGTTTCTGTCTATGCTGTCAAACCTGGATTAGTTATGTTCCCAGTGTTTATATTGGATGTCATCACTTTATAATATATCATATATGAGAATATTCTATTACTATTAAGCCCACTTATGAATATTAAAATACACACAACCATGTTTCCTGTATACAGCTTTTCTACTGGAAGGTTTACAACTTATTCTGTCAATTTACCCAAGTTTGTCACTAAACCACATAGGCCGACTTGGAATACCCCTCAGATGTCTGAATGGCACTGATCTCACTTAAATGTTTATAGAACCTTTCTGTGAATAATGCTGTTGATGGAACTTTTCTGTCAACTGTGAACTATATTTAACTCATTAAACTTGTATCAAACTAGTTTTGTCTATGCTGTCAAACATGGATTATGTTCCCAGTTTTGATATCGGACGTCAGGTCACTTTATATCATATATCAGAATATTCTATTACTGTTAAACCCACTATGAATATTAAAATACGCTAAATCATGTGTCCTGTATCATAGCTACATGTATGACCTTTGCAGCAAAAAAAACCGAGTGAGAATCTGTTCGGTATTCAGTGAGATATGATTAATTAAGTGCGCTGACAGCTCATCTCACAGGCCAAACAGATTACACTGAGTGGAGTGGATGACCGGTCCAAGATGGCGGCTCCAAATCTCGTCAGCGCTAGTAAGGAGTAGCGGTCGATGCGGCGTCTATGTATATTATGTCTATGGTCGTACTCCCATGCCTGGCAGATGCTATATACCACGGACATGTTTTGGGGGGCCACCCAAAAGGAGGTGGCTTGCCATAGTTTGGGGACCACTGAGCTGTGTCGGATTTTATATACAAGACAACCATTTTTAAACATAACAAGATTGTTCGAACTTAGAAGCCTATATTTGTTAAGTATTGGACAGTGATGAAAATATCTTGTTTTTTTTATCTAAAATCTTGACAGCTTGTTTATATAAAGATATTATTGACTTTAATGTCATGGAGTTTGCAGTGGCCCATGTTGGTAGACAGTATTAATATGTGACATTATAAGAGGTAACATGTACGTTTTTGCAGCCTCTGTTGACATATAATTTCTAAGATGTCTAAAATTTGTAAGTGTAAAGTTTGTGATCCTACTCACCTTTTTAACATGTTGCTTGAAAGTCAGGTTACTGTCCAAAATAATGCCTAAATATTTATATTCATGTAGCCTAAAATTGAGCCATTTTTGCAGCCAAGACATTATGGTCTCTATCAAAGCCATTTAATCCATATATTTTCTAAAAGCCCATACTCTCTAGATGTCACAAAACATGAGTTTGGTCTTGATCCACTCTTTTCCATCCTTTTGCATGTATATATTAATGTATTATATAGGCGAAAATGTGTACATTTTATTTAATTTAGCCTGCATCATTAATGAAAAACTAAATCATCCATCTAAATGTTATATTTTCTACAAGCCTATGTCATCTAGATGTGATATAACATGGATTAAGACATGTCCCACCTTCCTCCAGACTTTGAGGCACCCATATCTGTACATAGGCTTGTATTGTATAATTTACTGTGTGCAGATATAAAAGCTAGGAAAAATACAACTAAGCTACCACTTAGAGAGGGTTATCATACCAAATAATGTCCCTCAGGCATGGAGGATTACAAAAATCATTGGTAGATTTTGCCACCTCAGGTGATACCGGTCCTGGCCCATGGACTAGCTTAGTCTAGGGTGCAATTGTTTTGGTTTGAATATTGTTTACATGATCACATAAGATAGAAAATGATACGGCCTTGTATACAATGTAATTAACAATAATTTGTAGTAGTTAAGCACTAGGGGCCTACCCTAGTTCAACTTAAAAAGAGCACTGATGAAATTCTACAGGAGAATGGTGGAGAGAGAAGACAGTGCGTCATTTCTCAGAAATAATGACCAATCCTTTTTTCAATTAGTATTTTATAATTCCAATGTATTCTACAACTTTCACATACAGTAAGTGATGGCTGAAGAGAGGATTTTTGTCAGGTGTTTACCTGGCAATTCTCTGTAAGTTTCTGCACTCAACAGATCTCACCTCTGCACTCTCTTTCTGTCAGATATTTAACCATTTAGCTACTTGCAAACAATGTAAGAGGCCTATGCTGACTGCATCAGTGCTCAAAGTATTCTAAAAGTTTATCAATTAATTGCTAATAACTAACTAACTTCTATTCAAGTCATATTTCTGGGACTTTCTGGGATAATTATTTCTATTTTTTATCCACTCGTTCAAATGTTCATACAAATTCACAATTCACAAAGTTCTCATCAGGTGAGTGAAAGTGGTCATTTCAGATGTTTTTGCCAGCACTTCATAAAACTCTCATAGTTTGAGAACTTTAAATTATTTGTATGGATATTGCTTGTTCACAATTTGAGCTGTGTATGCAAAGACACAGAGTTCAGAGTTCACAGATTTTGAATATTTAATTTGAGCTACATTTTACACTGATATGGCATGATGGCAAAATAAACACAGCTAACAATGGTTTTAAATTGCAATAGCCTATGATTAAATGTAATGGAATATTCAACTAAGGTAGACTGCTGTTCACAGCACTAAGCTATTTATGGTTACTGATATACCCCGAGTCTCTGGCCCTCTCTTAGAGCCAGGCATAGTGAGCTGGCCCTCGGAAAAAAAAAGTTTGTGGACCACTGGTATAGGCCCACTTTCTATACTGCAAGTCTGCAAGTTTAGAAAGTATGCACGTGTTCTTGTCTCCTAAATGAGGTTATTATGACTAATTACTGAGTACTCTACTGTATACCTTATACATTCCTACCATACATATGCCTTAGTGTTGCGCTAAGAATATTATCCCCAGATTATGAGTTGAGTTGAGCATAGTGAATAACGCTGAGACAGTAGCTACAGAGGCTTTCATGTTAGATTTTACAAATTGACATTAAATGCTGTTTACATCTGTGTGAGGCCGCAAGTCCTGTTTTACAAATTGTCATTAAATGCTGTTTACATCTGTGTAAGGCCGCAAGTCCTGTTTTGGTCAGTATTTGTCTGTATGATCAATGTGTGAGGAAATGTTTTTTTATAACAATCACTCTTATCTCACAGATTAAAATTGTGGGTTTTAATTTGCCTGAAAGGAAAAGTATTGTTGGCCTGTGGTGCACAACAAATTATGTCATAGAAGCCCATCAGAGGCATAAGAGTTTATGCACACAGGATGCAACAGTAAAACAATCTGTGTCGGACACATCAAAACGCCCTATTTATTTGAGGATGTGTAATTCAGTTCATGGCTGCAATGCTAATCATACAGCAACAGGAATTCTTTCATGTTCTGTGATAAGCACTGTCCAAGTTGTTGATCAAGTAACACAGACTAATGATCTTCTGGTTTCTCTTCATTCATGCAGAATGAGAAAGTATGTATTTGAAAGAGATCTTGATTATACGGACCAGGAAGTGATCACCTGTCAGACACCATTTACTTCCTCACTCTCTCCAGGTCTATAATGCCTTCGTGCTTGAGCCCAGTTGGTCCTGTTCAGTTGATAGATTGCATGTATGTCTGGACAAAAACTACTCCAAACAGATGTTTTGATACAGTGCTAATATATTTATGAAAAGCAGAGGTTAAATTAATTCATTAACATAAACTAGTATTTTGATATGTCTGTCAACATCTAATCCTGAAACAACAGCTGTGTTTAACTGTAAAGTTTTTGCTAGGTGCTGAGTTATTATGACATAATCTCTGAGGTCATAGGTCAGGTGAGAGTTTCAGGAGGAGGGGCCAGCACCATCTGTCTGCCGAATATCATTCACGCTATCAGGAACACGCACCACCATCCCATGCAGGTGATTAGACAGGCAGATCTGGCAACCCAGACGAGACCTAGCATAGAACACAACCATAGATAATGTTTATTTTATTTTTTTAAATGAATCAATAACCCAAGCAGAATAGTGTTATATCTATAGGAAATCAAGTTTATACTGTTTTATATGTACAAAAATCTATACATTGCACGTACAGGCATATGTTGGTCCTATCAGGATATAAAATTAGCCAAAAACCTACACACATTGAAGTAGTCAATGGTAATGTAAGATGCTATGGCTGTTACATGTTTGCTTCTCACTCACGTTTCTGTGAGTCCAAAGGCCAGGTCCAGTAGGTCCATCTCCTCGTCTGAGACAATGCCCAGCTTATTGTAGTTGGATTCGTCAAGGATGACATGACATGTGGAGCAGGCCAGTGTTCCCTCACATGCACCTATTTGTATGTATGTTCACACATACATAGACACACACACACACACACACACACACACACACACACACACACAGAGTTTATGATCTTGTGAAGAGGATTTTATGTGTGTGTGTGTGTGTTGTGTGAGAGAGAGATAGAGAAAGGAGGTGGGGTATGGGTCGGGGAGACACACATACCAAAACCTTCGATGTTCAGTTTGTGATCAACAACAACATTTAGAAGTGTGTCTCCATCACGACCTTGGACTTCAACCCTTTCTCCATCACGGTATACAAATGTAATGTTTATTTTCTGTTCAGACCTGCAGAAACACACAAACATGCCAACCATATAAAAATACTAAACCTTCACTCTAGATCCAAATCAGTGCTTTAATCAGATAGAATTAAAAAAAGTATATATACATTCCCATGTTGGGGCGCCCCCATGTATTAAAGGAGAATTCTGGCCATTTTTCACATAGATCTCTGTTTCTCAAGGTCACCGAGTACTGTAGGTAAGAAAACAAATCGGTGCTACCTAGCTCGAGTTCCTGCAGCCAACAGCTAGAGCAGCCAGGCAGTGTGCATTCAGATTGTTGAACAATGTTCCTCAGAGAATTTGTGAAATTTGTCCTGTGTTAGATCCTGTGTCATAGAAGAAAGGATTACCGCCACTAGCTGTGTGTTTCTTTCAGAACATTCAGAACACAACTTTGTTGTGGATAATCAGCTTGGTATGTACGATGAAAACTGAGGCCATTTAGTGTGATTGAGTGAAAACTGGTCAGCATTCTTGTCAGCTTGTCGACGTTCTTCTTAGCTGAAAAGCTCACATTCTGTTTAGCAATTGCAAGATGTGTATATGAACAGATGCCTGTTCAAATAGCCACTAACATTGTGTTGGTCAGGTGTCTTGGGTCACTGAATATTATGTTAATAACCATGCCATTGCTCAGTTTGGCAGTGGAACTTGTGCTGACACGGGAGGATTCAGCTACACAGTAGATTAAAACTCTAAATCACTTTTCAGCTTCTAAACTATTGTGTGTGTGTGTGTGTGTGTGTGTGTGTGTGTGTGTGGGGGGGGGGGGGGGGTGTTGCAAAAGCTCTCTCTCTCTCTCACACACACACACACACACACACACACACACACACACACACACATACACTGGTGAATGAATAGACTTAGAGTAAAACCTAATCACACACACAATGTCCTTGTAGGAAAAGATATCCTAATAATCCTATTAAAAACCAAAAGCTGCAACTTTGTGACTAATTAAAAAAAAACACTTTGAGATATCTTGAGGATATGATGGGAAAACAGTTAACAGGTGATTTGAACTTAATTTCACATCTATATGACATGCATGTATATTCTTGTTAGTCAATTAAAAGCTTAATTGGACAAATCAGCCTCCTAAATATGTATACATATGTATGTAAATACAGATGAAGAAATATGTTGTTTAGCGTGTATTTTGAAGATCTTACCTCAGAGAGCATACAGTTGTTAGGCTGCGAGAGCTGGTGTTCAGTTTATGCAGTGGACGGACAAGCGATGGCACATTCCTAGTGGTTGCAGGCAGTGTTGAGGCTAACCAAAGGGGCCAAAAATTCTGGGCGAAGGACAATACTCTTGTGGAAGCAGAGGACATGGTAGGAAATGCTGTCCAGCACAGGAGGCGATGTGTTGTGCTTCCCCAGTGCTCGAAGGCACAAAATGCTGAGTGCATTCTCCTAAGACCGCCCTTCACACTGTGTAATCCCATGGTGACGCAACCCCTTCATCCAGGATAACTGATTAATTTCACTGACAAATATAAACTATAACACTTGGATCATATCAAACTGTGAAAGACAAAAAGGTTGATGGGAGTAAAAGCATAAATTTTGTTGTTTTCCTTTTTCCTTGTGTGTTTCTCTTTATGCTATTCTAAAACCAGAATTATGTTTGTTTGAGAGGGGTCTTTGATACTGCTTGTGTTTAATGATCCACTGATGTACAAGCAATTTGCCACATTCCTTGTCTGGACTATTTTGTAAATGTCCTTGCAATTATTTCCATCATTATGCATTTTCTCATAATTCTTGGCCAATTGTTGTGCTAACAAATCTGCTTATAAAGTATAATCTACTTTTGGTTGTATGTTGTAACAGGCTGTGGTTATTGGTTAAGACTCTGTGGAATTTACAGGGATCTCCATGACTTGATTGACCTCTTGCTAACAGCAGAGAGTGCTGTCTGACAGGTTTTGGAGTTTTGCTCCAAAAGAAACATGGAAGACACATGGAAAACATCCTTATTGCTTGTGGGGTGTGTGGTACTGAAGAAAATGGCCATGCAGTGACAAAGACAGATTTGATGGCAGAGAGTTGTTTTATTGTAGTTTTGAGTTTGATTGTGATGATCCTTTTCCCCTTACAGCCTAGATGTCTGTTTGCTACCTTTCTCGTTCACAGTGGGTTTGGTGATGATACATCAGAGATTCAATTTTTTTTGTTTTAGCAAATTAAGCCTTAGCATACATTGGACTTAAATGTGTTCTGATTTTGTCATAGTCATACCACAGTAAAAGATGTAATTAACCACCAATTCATTTTTGACAAATCTGGATGACAAGTATATTCAATTATGTTTCAAAATCTTTAAAAAATGACTGGTATTAATTTCATCAGCTCCCTTTCCACAGGTGTATTAATCAAGCACCTTGCAGTCTCCATTCATAATCTAGGTGCTTGATTTTATTCACCTGTGGAAAGGGACCTGATGAAACCCATGAATACACTCCTCTCAAATGATAAGCTGAAGCCACACCCAATCAAGGAAAAGGTGCTGCCCCTCTCAACTGTCTTACCACATCTCCAACCATTCTTCATACCAGCTGACTTTAAGATAGACGATAGAGCTAATTAGTGAAAACACCTGTGTTAAGTATACAAGGGATTTCCATGTAGCGAAGAGAGAGAGCAGTCACCCCACCCGGCCTTGTGTCTCTAAAATGTACATATATACACACACACAGACATAAACACTGTCTTGACTGTGACTTGTGTGTACATCCAGCTGTTTGCATTGTCTTTCTTACTCCGACATGTCAGCGTGATATGTGGCACAGGCCAGCTGTGATCTCAAAGCACACCAGTGTTTACATATTGGGCCATAATTACGGTGACAGTTGTGACAGTGCTTTACCCCGTCAGATGTGCTAGTGTATGAGTGCACAGCACTACAGTATGGCTGTCTTTTAATTTCAAGAAATACAACCACAAATCAGAAAAAGTTGGAATGTTGTATAAATTTCAAATAAAACAGAATGTGATAATATACAAGTCTCATAAAGCCATATATAGCAGCTAAAAGGACATAGACAACATATCAAATGTTGAAAATAAAAATGTTGACATTTCATGGAAAATATAGGTTCATTTTGAATTTGATGCCAGCAACAAAACAAGTTGGGACAGGAAATGTTTACCACTGTGCTGCTTCACCTCTTCATTTAACAAAATTCTGTAAATGTTTGGGAACTGAGGAGACCAGTTGCTAGAGTTTTGGGAATTAACTGTTGTCCCATTACTGGCCGATATAGGATTTCAGTTGCTCAACAGTATGGGTCATTCTTAGCCATGTTTTTCATTCCATGATGCACCTAATTTGACAAATCTGGACTGCAGACAGGCCATTTTAGCACCTGGACTCTTCATCTATGGAGAAATACTGTGTACATATTGGCATTTTGGCATTATTTTCCTGAAATATTCAAGGTCTTCCCTGGAAAAGATGGCAGTAAACCTATATCATTCAGAATTGATTGTGCTTTGCCAGATGTGCAAGATGCCCATGCTATGTACTAATGCACCTCCACACCATCATAGATGTTGGGTTTCGAACTGAGCACTAAAACAAGTTGGATAGGTTGAATACTTGGATAGGCCCTTTAGCCCAGATGAGTCCATGATTTCCAAAAAGAATGGCACATTTTGATTGGTCTAACCACAGGACCTTTTTCCATGTTACCTCAGTCCATTTTAAACAAGCTCAGGCCCAGATAAGACGGTATTTTCTGTATCATGTCTCAATACAATTTTGGCTGTCGCATAGATTTAAGTTTTTTAATTTAGTATCAAACTGTACACATAGACAATGGTTATCAGAGGTTTTCCTGAGCCCATACAATGATTTTCTTTACAGAAACAGGTCTGGTTTTGATGCAGTGTCATCTGAGGTCCAAAAGACCACGGCCATCCAATATTGTTTTTCAGCTCTAACCCTTGTTTGCAAAGATTATCTGGATTCTCTGGATGTTTTAATTACATTATGGCCTGTAGATAATGAACTCCCCAAATACTTCAAAATTTCATATTAAGAAGCATTACAATTACATTGTTTCATCATTTGTGCACACAGGTTTACACAGAGTGATGAATACCCCTACATCTTTGTAGGGGTATAATTCTGAGACACAGTGAGCTTATATCCCTCTAAGTTGTTGGTCCATTCATTCCCAGCTGTATGTGATTATACATATATTTGTATGTGCACCTGAGTGTGGTCCATGAGTGTGTGTGAGGTAGAGGTAGAGGTAGAGAGAGAGAGAGAAAACAAAAAAGAGAGTTTGTTAGTCTAGTAAAACCATGTTATGTTCTGCAGGTTATGATAACATAAGGAAGATGAGTGAAGGTCCTTTAGAAGCCTCAGGCCTTATGTCCCCATTTGTCTAAATCCAGCTGTAGACCTCAATCAATCTAATCGTACAGCTTAGGTCTTGTATAAATACACGTCTCTTCAGCATTGCACAAGAGCATTGAGAGGAAGTCCCCACGTCTGTGTTTATTCCTGATTAACATGATAAATTATTTGAACTAAATATTTCCTGTCAGAAAAAATGTCTCTTTCCAGCTGTTGCAGAGCAGTTGTTTAACAAAGGGCTTCTGATGTTTAGATGTCAAATCTATTCTTAAGTCATTTTTGTATCTAACAACTATACATGAACATGAATAGCGTTAATTGGTGTTGTAATGTTTAGGCAATCCTGATAGGCAAATCACAGTAATAAACTCTTTGTAACATAGAGCAAGGTCGTAATAATATTTTTTCTTATGTAAACAATATTCAAACTAACCCCTCCCCCCTCTAGGCTGCTATGACTAACATGATCACATGGAACTATGGTATAGTATATAGCCACACAAAAGGCATATACCCAGAAAGCACATACTGATATTGCACAACCAAGTTTTTGAACATTTGCTACTTTGACCACAATATCCGGACTTATTTTCTATACCAATGCACAGATTATGTTATTATAGTTGTAATTATGGTTGTAATTTGTTCAGCTCTCAATGGCATGCGACAGAATGCCACACAGAAATGAGGAAAACAGCATTATCAGCCATTATTGTTTAAAGATATAAACATATCACCCCATGTGTTTGTGAATTACATATCACCCCATGTGTTTGTGAACTACATATATCATACAATGGCAGGAACATTCATCCGCCATGTTTGCACATTCGGTGTGTGTGTGTGTGTGTGTGTGTGTGTGTGTGTGTGTGTGTGTGTGTCCAGTGTTGACTACATGGCTACAGCCTTGACATAGTGTTGAGGCCAAGGCTAAGGTCATCACTGGCCAGGGTATAAGGGTGTACCATGGAGCCAGGTGTTCTGGACTTTACACTGATGCTCACATGTCACATTCATTCAGAGTTTAACCAAGCTAAACTTCCTCATCTCATGATAAGAAGACCACTCCAGATCTGCTGTGGTCCTCTCTGTGTCTCTAACCAATGGCTGCTGTTCCGTGCTCTCTCAGAGGAGAGGCAGGCACACTTCATTCCAATTATGGCTCTGATTAGACACATAAACAGACTCTCTACAGACACACGCGGGTAATATCGCAGGCATGGGGGGGTTGGGTGGCCTGTTTATGCCCTGCTCTGTTTGGGTTGCCTAGTGGGAGAGAAGCGCAGACGTTACACAACTGACCTACGGCTTACAGTCCTCGGCTCCCTGGGGAAAAGGGTCGAAAACTTCAAGAGTGCAGTCCTCAGCTTGTTTGTTCTAATTATATGTTTGTTATGAAAAAAAAAAATACCCAGGAAGCCTTGGCTATCAGGCTTTACTTTCACATAACACATTTCAGCACTGGTAGTGTAAACCTCAGTGTCACTTGTTATCTTCCCCTCCAACTTTCCTATTAGAGATTTGACCTTTTCTTTTTGATTATGAAATAGAAGTCGTCATAAACGAAGTCTTTGTAACATATCCAGAGCCACAACTTTGTCTGAGACAGTCTGGTATTTAGGTTCTATGTTTGTGGGTTCACTGAGGATGACTGTGCCGACTGCTAATGGTAATTCTATTTCTGTACGTCTTCACTCATCACAGAAACATATGAGCCTAGCGAGGTAGTTCCATTGCTCAGGAGTAGGCAACAGTAATATTGCATTACAAATACATGCAGTCGCCAGAGAGCGCTACTGCAACGTTAACATAGCCTATAACCCATATAATGTAGGCTATGGGATTTATCTCCCCTGCTGTCCACCTCAAGACAGAAAAGGTGAATCTGTGCAATATCGAGGAAAATCATAAAGAGTAGCCTAGTTAAACGTCACCCTAACATACCAGTTTCCTCATCTACTCTTCCACTTCCAATTAATGCAATGAATGAATCTCAATGAATGTTTGAGATTAGAAAATAATAGGCTATATCTGAATTGGTTGGCTATTTCATTTAAAACTGCCAAAACGACCAAAAAAGAGACAAGCTATTTATCAAAACAGAGGCTTATAAACAAAACTGCATTGACCCTATTTGTCCGTATCAGTAACCCTTGCTCGGAAGTAGGTGGTGTCTGCTCGCGCGGCATCTCACGCTCCCTGGATTCCATTCCGTTTTTTACTGCGGCCAGCGCTCGTCGATCCCATCCCGACTACACTGGACTTCTAGTGTCTTGTACTGCATTGTATGTCGAAGTTTCGGAGTTGGAAAGAGAGTTGAGACGGGAGAGGGAGGTGAATAACTATTAAAAGACTGCACAACGTTTTGGTATTCCATGAAAGATACGTTGTTTGCACTTGGATTTCTGCTAAATTGAATGAAGTCCCACCGGGACTGGGGCAGAGAAGAAACTGCGGCCTTGCATTAGAAGAAACTTTTATAAACTAGTTCGTGAGTGCGGGACCTCGACTTTTTCTTTCTAGCGCGTGCGGGTCTAGCGCGAACTCCGGAGAAAATGGGCACTCGGACGAATGTCCGCAAAGTGTCCGGACTCATCATCTCTTTGATATTTACGTTTCATCTGACCAATGTAAGTGCATTGACCTACTATTTTACCTCAAGCAAACTGTTGTATTACAACTCCATGAACGCACTACTTTTTTAGCCTACTAGGTGAAAATGAAGTGCAAATATGTTGTTCAAATAGGCAACAGGTAGGCCTATCGATTCCGAAGAGCTGCTGTAAGAAAAGGTTAAAGATGGGGGAAATAACCTTAGTGTAGCCTAACTTTTGAGCCTCTGTAGAAGAGTGCGGTTAGGGTTGTGGGCTATTTTCAACCAACCTCTGTAACTGAACACCTCTAATCACAGATTGTCTGTGTAATTTATGGTTAAATACATATACGAATCTAACATCAACTGAAATCTTTCTCGGGTAAAGTTTTGCGGATCTAATTTTGTCCTTAGAAACCAGACTATTCATAGCTGTTCCTACTGGCGTCTGCTTGCCCGTAAACTTCACCAACTTAATGGCTGCAGCTCGCTGGTTTCAACACCTTCATAATTCATTCATGTTATGATTGCTGGGTTTACATACAAGAGTTGTTTCCGCAGGTAATGCGGAAGCTGCATCTAAGTGTTTACACTAGTTTAAGTCCAAAATTATTACTTCCACCTGTCTGTAATCTAAGGCAGGATCTAGGCTATATTTACGCAGACTGAAAGGTAAACACTGGCACGATCGTGCATAGTGTACCACGTACATGTAACATTGTAGTAGGGTTATGGTTTCTTTAATAAATACAAGTGGGTCGTTCTCTGCATTTTTCTATGATCCAATGTGACTTGATTTACAATTAACACAACCGTTTCTTTAAACAAATACAAGCAATAACACTTGAACCTTTACCTCCACAATGGGCTCTGAATGAGTGTTTCAACCAACTCAGACCCTGGGGTCCAGGGCGCTGAGCTCTAAAGGTCCTGTTTTAGGGGAGGATTTCAGAGTGCTGTCGGTGACTGCGCAGGGGGATTCATAAGGTAGTTATGAGGTCGAGCTGGAATGCGCACATCTGTAAGGGGTTCTCTTTTGGGTTGTCACAAGCCGGGCTCCAATTCCAGTGAGGCTTAAGAGCTGCGGGGCACATCAGACTACCTGCACTGGCTTACGACCCCCTCTGCATATCTCATGGTGCTGGTGTTGGAAATGGTGTTTGAACTGTTTGTTTCTAACAAACTTCAGCTAATGCAGTCCTGGCAGACATGGTATAAATAGCTGTCAGTGAAGACTGAGGTGTTGATGACGGCACTTTTCCAGGTCCAGGCCTCTGTTCCCCTCTGATGATAGTGGGGCCCACACTGGAGAGCTGCACCTGTCGGGGAGCTTGGGTCGGAGGGAGGTGTGTGTGTGTGTGTGTGTGTATGTGTGATGGTGGTTTGTGTGTGTGTGTGTGTGTGTGTGGGGGGGGGGGGGGGGGGTGCTTGGCAAGGCGGTGTACATCAGACCTCATCCACATAACCTTCTGACCCCCTGCCTAAATCCTGTAGATCACATGATGATGAAAAGTCTTCCCCAGCTAGTGTCCAGAGTGTGCTAATCCCCTGCGCGGTGAGACACGGGCCAAAGCGCCGGCTCCCTCCACCAGCCCACGCGGCCTCCGGCGTCTTCACTGACATTTACAACATGACATTGCCGTCTCCGGTCTCCCGGGACCACCATGAGCGACACAATGGGACCATAATTGAATTATCCGGAACTGCAGGCATCTGTTTTTATCATCAGGAGTCAAACAGAGCTGTTAGGCCTGACGACTCATCTCATCCAGCTTTAGACCAGGACACCCCCCCTCCTCCTCCCCCTGCCCCCACTCTATTTACCTCCCCTTCAGTGACCAGCAGGAATCCCAGGCTCATAAGTATCAATCAGCCCTAACAAAACCCCTGAAATAAAGCACTGAAGTCCTTTATTAGGCCTTTAACTGACCTGCACCATAAAACACCCTCTCCACTCTACTGCCCCCTCCACTCCTCCCCCCAGCGCTTCCTCTCTCACCCCAGACACCAGTGCAGGTACATCACTGACCAAGAGCAGGGGTGCCTCAGCGTCCATTAGCGAAGACCGCCATCATCAGCCACTAGTATGGAACGTTTTTCGCTGATGGTTTAGAGTGGGAGGCTATTAGTGTGCAGTTCCCATGATTCCAGCTGTGGTTTGTCTGAGGAAGCAGTGGGGAGGGGGACACTCTTAGTCAGGCGCACCAGCTGCTCTTCCCATAGCCGGCCTTCATGTTTGTGCTCGGAGGCTCTGGGATGATTCACCCCCGGGCTGGTTCCTCAGGCCCGTTCAGCCTGCGGAGGGAAGGCCTCTGCCAAGACTCCTCGCAGCAGCGCGGTCGCCACCATGACCTCAGCTTCCCAGTATGTGCCTTAGCCCCCCACATCATGAGTTATAACTCAGGCACCAGTATAAATGTCACAGGCTAACCAAACGCCTGAAATACGCAAGGCATGGCATATGCCTGTAATTACATAATATTACATTATTTTATGATTAAACTATGTAATAATTTACAGTTGTTTACATTTTTTAATCATTTTTCTAACAACTTTGGGGCAGTTGCAATTGTTATAGGACTGTGATGGATATGTGTCCCTATAACTTTTCAGACAAACAACGCTTGCTGAGTTGCTTACTTACTAATGCAGTAAAAGACAAGAGTACTCAATTTCATTATTGAGTTTTATTGGGAAACTAATTTAATTAACTTATCAAAAGACGGATCGTTTGGCTGTTATCTGTTTAGTCTCCGATCAGCGGCTGTGGCTGGAGAGAGAGAGTGGCCTTGTCTGTGTTTGTCTTCCTGTGCTGCTGCTGGAAGTACTGCTGGCTATTTCTGACCAGAGGTCCCTCCCAGGATAGAAGTACAGAAGTGTTGTGTGACTTCACTGGGCAGCAGAGACGAAGGGGGTTGGTGTTGGTTGGATTCCTCTGGCCTTATACAGATGAAGAGTTTGTCACAAAGCTTTTTTTGTGAGACACAACTCCTCCTGTTCCCTATGTATTGGACACAGCATCTCCTTATAGCTTGTGTTCTCCCCACCACGAGACGCACTGGGTAAACACTCAGGGCCTGGATTGAGGCCAGGGTCATGCCCACATCTCACAGTGCTGCTTATTTTATACTGCTGATGGACACATGAACATGTCTGACTCAGGAATATCCATCTCTGCCTGGATTCATAGACACGCACATAGTCTTTCTTTTTCTTTCTTTCTTTCTTTCTTTCTTTCTTTCTTTCTCTCTCACATATGAAACATTAAGCCAATCAAATGTTATTCAATTAGTGTTAATGCGCAAGCATGGCATCGTCATCAGTACTGTTTTGCCTGTTTTTGACTTGTTGCATGTACTTGTCTGCGATTGACTCCTCCAGCAGGACATCCGTAGTCCACAAAGGAAGGTGTAGGTGGGTAGCATCTCAAATCTGCCAAGTGCAGATATCTCCTTGGAATCTCGCTGGCTGTTGGCAAACACTTTGTGTTGGAATCCTCTGAGTTTGGGCCTGTTTCCTATTGCAGGAAATCACCCGCGGCTTCTGATGTGGGTCACACACCTTCAGTGCTGTGGCTGCGGGTGATTGTGTGTGTGCGTGTGTGTGTGTGTGTTTGGTAGATCCACCCTCCTGGGTGCGGGCAACCTGTGGAACCGCTGTTGGAGTCTAGGCCTTTCATCTGTGCCAAAGCCGTGACCGAGTGTGTGTGCATGTGTACAGTATGTGCATGTATGGGTGGGCTTTTGAAAGAGTCTGTAAACCTGTGTATGTGTGTGTGTGTGTGTGTGTGTGTGTGTATGTCTGCATTCAAGACTGTGTGTGTGTGTGTGTGTGTGTGTGTGTGTGTGTGTGTGTGTGTGTGTGTGTGTGTGAAAGACTATAAGCTTTTGTGTGTGTGTCTGTGAGAGAGAAAGACAGAGACTCCAAACACAGCTGTGCCTCAGCTGGGGCAGCATTGGCGGCATGTGCAGACTTGAGGGTGCATACTGGGGGCATCGCAGCAAACACACACACATACATACATACACACACACACACACACACACACACACACACACACACACATACAAACACACACACACACACACACACACACACACACACACACACACACACACACACACACACACACACACAAAACACACATTCGTAATATATGTACACAAGTACACAAACACTCCCAGTTACTCACATGTGTGAGCAAACAGACGCATCAAACCGCACTCATGCAAACCTTGGGGGTAAATAAAAGAGTCTGTATTGACGGAGACATGTTTGGGGACTCAGCATGCATGCTGTGGGGTTCTTAAAGACAGACTCCCTGAATAGAATGCCAATCTTTTCTTTTCCACTGGCACCTTTATCCCCTGCCTGCCTGTCCATGAATCACACACACGCTGAGGCACCTTATGGACCTTCCCACCTCCTTTAGTGGCCCTATAGGTGTCTGTCTGACTCAGCCCGCAGATCTTTGATCCTTTCTGCTGGGCTTGCTTTGACTTGAACTCCCCTTGAATGCCTTTCTCCATTGTTTGGCGCCGGTGCTCCGTATTGTCATGCAGAGTGTAGCAGGCCTCTGTTTCTCCGTGGCCTATCGTCTCAGAATACCTCCACCTGGAGAGAGGGAAAGAAAGAGAATGAATGAGTGAGAGAGAGAGAGAGAGAGAGAAAGTGAGTGATTGAGAGAGAGGGAGAGTGATAGAAAGGCAGTAAAAGAAGGGAGAAGGGCGGGGGAATAGCTTTCATAGAGACGAAAAAAAGATACGTTTTGGTAAAGCCTGACTGGCACTTTGCAATTGTGTGTGTTGAGAGGTGTTCTGCGGACCATTTTGTTGTTCTCCCTGTGTGTGTGTGTGTGTGTGTGTGTTGGGGGGGGGGTGTAAGTCCAGGACCTCCCTCCTGTCTCATCGGTGTCGAGCTAAGCAGAGGCATGCCCCAGCCTGCCCCGCAGATTCCCCAACCCACTAATAGAGAACTGAGGAATTTCTGTACCCTCAGGTTAGAGAGTTTCACTGCGAAAGTGAGACTAATGATCACACAGGCACATACACATACACACACACACACACACACACACACACACACACACACACACACACACACACACACACACACACACACACAAAGGATTCTTGAAATGTTTTTTTGTAGCACACATGTTGAGTTTGGGCTGGAGATTCAGAGTGCACTGGCTTTCTTAAGCCCAGAGAGATAAGCAGCGGTGAGACCCATCTCATGCCCTATCTATGCAACACACGCAAGACATAACAATCACTCACTAGGCACTGCACACCCAAACAACCCCAGCCCAGAGATGCTTTCGTGAAATGGGGAGTATGTGTGTGTGCAATGGAGAGGTTATTTGCTAAAGGGAGTGTGTGAGGTGTTCTCTCCCTGTGTGTGTGTGTGTGTGGGGGGGGGGGGGGGGGGGCAATGGGAGGTGTGAGTGTGGCTGGGGAGTGCTTTTGTGTGTATGAGGGTAGGCACTGGAGGCTGTCTAGTTTTTGAGTGTCCAGCTGAGCATGTGAGAGGTGATGTGTTGAGAGGAGCATGTTTTGTTCTCAGTATGTGCATGCTTGCCTGTGTTTTATTGCCATGTTTGTGTTATCAATAAGGATAGTTAAATATGTGCCCACTTGTGAACGCGTGTCTGTGTTTGTTGTGAATGTGTATGAATGTGTATGTATGTTTGTGTGTTTGTTTGCGCATGTGTGTGTGTGTGTGTGTTTGTGCGTGTGTGTGAGAGAGAGAACATTCATGTTAAGTTGTCCTCCAGCACATCCTCAGAGGAAGCTTCCACTTGCATGTTCCATGGGGGGTGTGGGTGCAAGGCGGCAGACAGAAGGGCGTGGGGAGGGATGATTTGTGTGATGGTAAAAAGCTACTTCCTCTACAGCCGTTTTCTCAGGGCTTTCCTGCGAGTTTTCCTGTATGGGATTTTCCTGAACGTGTTTCCTGAGGGGGATTTCACACGTGCAAACAGATTTAAATGCAGCTCGCGTTTTCATTTGTATATCTATGTCTTTGGGGATGTGTATTCTGGGCTTCTGTGAATCTCTTTCTCGTGAGTCCTCTGCCTGTTGTGCATATAAAAATAAAATGTACAGGGTTGTTACTGGATGCCTGCCTATTGCCTTTCAACTAGTGTCTCCTAACTTGAGTAGCTTAGAATACAACTCTGTGTCACACAAGTGAAAGGTCAACGTAAACTTAGCTGCCTGGAGCAGATGTGAAAGGACCTGCTTAGGATCCAGTGGGGAATATGGTTACTTGCAGAATAATATAAAATGTACTAATAATATAAATATAAGTGCTCTCTTTGTTATGACTTTTTCCTGTGACCCATGTTTCACTATTTATCCTTTATATACTGTGTATTTCAGTATGGCTCTACAATCAGTATGAACACATGCGGATCCAGTTAAACTGAAATGTATTCTTAACCACTAGGGATATAACATTTCACATATTCAGACTGTAATAATTATGTTGGTGTCATATAACAGGCGGCTGTACTGAAGTAAGGAAGGGGGCTGTATTGTGTATTTAGTTGTGTTGTTGTGGAGGAGTGGGTGGTCATTTGAGACAAACTGAGGTTCATGCACTGATACTTGGTAAAGAAAGTGGCTTTTTGGATTTGGAGCCAGCTGTCCTTAAACATGCTGCTACATTCCAAATTAACACAAAAGCTTGGGCAGGAACCTGTTCAAACTGGAAATGATTAAATTGCCCTCAACACCCACTTCCACTCCTGCCAGAAACCACAGCTTTTGATGCCTCGCATCGCCAAGCGCTCAGATGTGGTGTTTTGATTAGCGCAAGGCACAAGCTGCGATTTACATACATCAAGTAATATTTTCCATGGAGGCCTCTTGAAAAGGCAACGCTCCCTGACGATGCTCCTCCGCTGGAAAACTTGGCGCGTGGAGCTGAGGGCAAGGTGGGGTGTCTCTCTCTCCCTGCCGTGGTATGAGTGGGAGTGATTCTGTGTGAGCAGGCCAGGCGGTGCGTGGGTGCCGTGGGGTGAGAGGATGCAGATGAACGCGAGGGGACCTGGTGGAGAGACCTACGGAGCTGAAACCTGAGATGATAAGGCAGGAATGTGGATCCTGTGCGTCGTGAAAGTCCCCCCGCTAGCCTGATGGAAATCGCTCGCCAGCTACCCCACCGCCATTGTGCCAGCGGAAAAGCTTCCCAGACACCGTGTCAAATGCATCCTGAGAAAAGTGTTCCAGGTCACTGGAGCTCTAAAGCCCAGAGAAACGGCCTCCGTGCCTTCGCTCTCTGCAATCACATACTCAGAGCATCTGCCTTGTCTGCTACACGGACCCTCACCCGCCCCTGGTAGAGTTTCTGTGTTGGCCATTGTGTACCTACAAGATGCACAAATGTTTGAGGGTTGGCTGAGCTGTGAGCACCGCAGGAGTACAGGAGGTGCGTACAGGCTCTGACGGCGGAGCTGGAATTTCTGTGGCTTTGAGCTGAAAGTAGCTGTGTGTAATTTTCTCTCCACCCCTGAGCTGCTGTTGAATGCTAGGGCGAGTCCTGGCACTCGCTCAATCTCTTTCTCGCTCGATCGCATGCTCTCGGCCCGGGGCGCTGTTTCTTTAGTCCACACATTCTCTCTAAGCACACCTCTCTTTCCCTCTCCCCTCAGTGAGTCTCTCACCATAGAGCTCACTCTCAACCCCCCCACCCCCAACTTCAGCTCAATCTAACTCTCCCTGTAGTCAAACAGTATATGTAGAACTCACTTTAACTCTTACTACATTCAAACAGTGTGTGTAGTACTGCAGTTTACTCACCATAGACCAAACTTTATATAAACACTAACGAGTCACTGAGTCATCCCCTCTCCATAGATCAAGCTCTGACTCATGTTTTGGTCAAACACCAAACTACCCCTTAAGTCAAACCTCCTGACAGGTCCCTCTACCTCTCCTCTCTGTATAATACTCTGTCTAAAGTTGTTCTCCGATCTTCCTTTAATGGTCAGGTTCAAGCTGGCTAACTGGGCCTCTTGTTTGATGTGCACATTGATTCTGAAGGAAATGTAGGCGTCTGTGAAGGATAGGCAGTCCATAATGGAATGTTGTGCAGTGGTGTAATTTCGACAAACCCTAACACAGCCCAAGTACTGCCGGTCCTCGTTCTGTTCTTAGACAGGGAGTGCAGCAGAAGGACTGGTGGTTGATCTCCTGTAATTGCTAGGTCCAGGGATTGTGTGGTGGAATCCTGTTAATTTGACTGACCACCGAGAATGTCTTTATTCCTGGCTTTGAAATATCCTGCCGCTTGCTTGAGCAGCTGTTTCTGACTCACTGCAGATCCAGGGGTGCATATGCGTTCTATCACACTGTGTGGTGAACCTTCCCGTTACTGCTCTCCAAGCAGTGCCCTGACCATGGCCCCCGAAAGCAGCTTCACCTCGGCATGTTTAGCGTTCCGCTTGAAGCCAACACGACCCAGGTGGGGGTGAATGTGGAGGGCATAAAACCGCAAAAGCGTTTGAAGAGTGGAAGATAAAGCTCTGTGATGTTGAGAAGCTGACCCCCAGGTCCCTAACTATTCACATGCCTCCAGCCAACCTCAGCAATTACCTTTTTATCAGTAATAATCAAGCAGGGCTTCCCCTGGTGATGTTGTACAAACCGCACTGTTCCCCACTTTTGTGGCCTTACAAAAGGGAGACCGAGGGGCCCCCTTCAGACCTCTGCCCACTCTTCTGGACTCCCCCTTCCTCCCAGATGCCCCTTGACATGGGCACTAAGGTGGCACACCGGAGGCGGTTTGGCACAGAGGCGGTCGAGACGACTGTGGAATGTGTTGGCAGGGGCAGAGGCCCTGGCCCCCTGGGCACATGTCTGAGTTGACTGGGCTGTCTGGCTGCCACAGGATAAAGGCAGGGCTTGGGAGTGTGTGTGTGTGTGTGTGTGTGTGTGTGTGTGTGTGTGTGTGTGTGTGTGTGTGTGTGTGGAGTGGGGGTGTTTGTTCACGGCGGGCATCCAGATGGGCAGACCAGGCGGAGAATCCCATCGGCTTGAGTGCTGTGCCTCTCAATCTCATAACAGTGTGTTGCACTTCACCCTCTGCCCCCCTCTTCATAATGGAAACTTTTGAATCTTTATCTGATCATTGATCATTCCTGAATTTATTCTGAAAAAGAGAGACAGACAGACTCATCCCTGCAGGAGTATTAGGCAAAACCAAGCTAGGTCAAATCCTATTTCAAATGTTGAAGACTACTAAAACTCCACATAATAGAGATTTAAAGCAGAATCAACCTTTAAAATAAATCACCTGAGGGAAAGGGAGGGAGTAATCTTCTCCCTCTCCCTCCCTTTTCACCTTCTGTCCCACACCCTGCCAATTGAGTCATCCCTTTCTCTGTTCTCTCTCATGGATACCTGTGCCTGTAATTAGTCTGGAGGAAGAGACACATCTGCTACCGATGAGAAGGCAGGCCTGGCCCGCTGCCCCGCCGCCATACAGTAGGATGGGGCCCTGTCTCAACAGCTGGGAGTCCGGAGGAGGAGGCCGGGCCTGCCTGAGCTACCTTTCAATTAAACCTCACGGAGAGCCTGAGAGACATGGGAAATGGCGGAGCTGTCGAGCACATGACGATTGATCTGGAATCAGCCTCAGGTGCTGCGCCATACAGCAGGTTATAGTTATCTGCCCGCTTACAGATGTTGGTCTCTCCTGGATGAGTTTGGAAGGGAGGAGTGAGTGGTGACATCTGAAGGAGCGGTTCACTGCTGAACATGAAACGCTGTGGGATTTAACAAAAGCAAAACAACCTTTAGCAGATATGAAGCGAGCAGGGGGAAGACAAAGCTCAGTCTGCTGCTTTGATCTGGAGCGCGATCCGAGCACAGGTGACTCGCGAGCCTCCCGAGCCTCTCGCACCACTGCTGGGGGTTTTATTTCCTGTCTGGGCTGTTGCCTAGGGAGCTCCAGTGTTTATATGAGCCCATTGTTCTGCGGCAGGTTAATGTGGGGGGGTTTATTTTGGGCACGCAGGGGGAAGGAAGTCTGAGTGAGAGAAGGAGCCACCGCGCCAGATCAAACAGGCGGGGCCTGGCCTTGTGCAACTCTTCGCCAATCAGTCACCAGAACAATAGGCGTCTGTCAGCAGGGTGGAGACGAAGATAGGGCCGGAGGTGACCATTCTGGGCCTACTAGTTGGTAGGTCAAGGTTGGACAGGGCCTCCAGCACCAACATTGAGATCACACAAAGTGACTTCATGTTTGTTTGACTTGACTCGTCTGAAGTGTTATCCTCACGACTGTCTCAATCTGTGGGCGCTAGACACAAGGCAAGGGTCGCTTGAAGAGGAAAGCTCTTGTGACAGGAGGTGAACCTTCACCAGCTCTTGACAAGGAAAAAGATTATTTTGTATAAAAAATGAAATTTTCAGTAGATCAAAGAAAATCACTGATGTGTTTTCCTCTTTCCTTTTATAACCATTTGAATTGTGTGAATGTCAGAAAGTCAGAAATAACCGCATTGTTACCCCTGCAGTTTACGGTGTGTGAAGTTGTTAGCAGTTAACGGTTAGAAGTGCACCTCCACTCTTGTGACTGCATATGGTTCTGACTCATGCCTTCTGTTAAGTCCAAAGGGGTGTTGGGTGAAGAACGCGCACATGAGCAAGGGTCTTTAAGGGTTGGCTGTCCACTTCACCCCAGCTCTAACCGCTCATTAATACACCAGAGGCACCTCCCCTGTCTAAGGGGGCCCCGGCAGAAATCAAAATGGATTAAGGGTGCGGGTGAAACAATATTCTTAAGAGCACCTCTCAGCCTATCTCGTTTGTCCAGCGGTGTACTTTGGCTAAGTACCAGTGAGTTCCTGGCGCCTGCTCCTCGTGTTGGTCGTCCTCATTATTTAGACCCCGAGGATAATACCTTTTCCCATGCTCCGGCTTTCTCTTTCAGTTTACATTTCTAATAAATCTTGTTTCATCTCCGCCACCTATCAGGCTTGTGCAAAATTCCAGAATTGAATTGAAACTGGCTCTTAAATTCCAATTCAATTCTTGAATTTCACTTACATTTCAATTGAGGTAGCAAACAGGAAGCAAAATTGCAATTCAAATTGTGCACAACCCTGCCACCTATACTCCTGGGCTCCTAAGTGTAGACTTGCTGTCCCCCTTCCTGCCTCCCCTCTGTCCAGTGTGTGGCAAGAATCGCCACCCAGCGTCTTGGCCCAGAAACTTGCCTCGCTCTCCTTCCTTCCCCCCTCTCTCCCTCACTCCACAAATCCACAGACAATCATCCTCTCTCTCTCTCTCTCTCTCTCTTACACACACACACACACACACACACACTAGGGTTTAGATCACTATCAGAATTCATAGGAAATAAACTAAACAGACCAAATCCATTCTTGCGCCAATGGAAACAAACGGTTTTGAACCACTGAAAGATGTCACTATGTCATACTCAGTAGCCCTGAGATGACCAGAAACCTACCACTAAGCAAATAAATCCTTCACCTTCCACTGTTCACTCACTCTAACTGGTGTATGGAGATATATATATATATGTGTGTGTGTGTGTGTGCGTGTGTGTGTGTGTGTGTGTGTGTGTGTGTGTGTGTGTGCGTGTGTGTGTGTGTGTGTGTGTGTGTGTGTGTGTGTGTGTGTGTGTGTGTGTGTGTGTAATGTCTATGAGAAGGGGTGGGGGCCACACACAGTGCCAGCGCAGGCCGGGTAATAGTCGGGGTAATAGATTTCTTCTTGGCAGGATGTTGTGCAGAGGCCACAGAGCTGGCAGAGGCAGAAACAGAGCCCACAGCGCACAGAGCCGAGGGAGACCGGAGAACATGTTTAGAGTTTGGAGCGGGTGTAGAGGACAGGCTGCATGTTGGGAAGGTACATTTTATCAGCATGTGTTAGCATGAAAGAGAACAGGGATTGGTGCCACTTTGAAGCTGTAACTGACTTGTCAGTGAGTTTTCAGTGGTGACATTGTGGAGATAGGAGATAGAACAGAGAACATGGTTGGCAGTGGTTTGCTATACTGTTGATCTCCTGTGGCGTGGTGAAACGCTGGCTAAAGAGACAGGAATAGAATAGCACGTAGAAATCGGTGAAGGTATGGCGTGACAGATTAGTGTCGGAAACACTATCAGACAATTGGAGGAAAAGATCTCTTTCCCTTCACACTGACTGTTTTCTCAATCAGCTGAGTAATGGCAGACATATATTAACAGTGAAACAAGAAAAGTGGCAGTAAACATCCTTGCTTCCTGTATGGTCTTAGTCAGTTACCTACTGTACATCCTAATTTGTGACGGAGGTTCAGCCAGGACGAACATAGCTTAATTAATGGCTGTGATAGTAGGTGTGGGCTTGGCAAACTAGCTCTACTTAAAGATGAAGAGACATGCTTTTGCATAAGTAGACAAGGAATGGATACAGAGTACAGACCCCCAACCCCCCCCCCCCCCCCAACCTGAAAGCAGGTCTAGACAGGTGACGCTGGAGAGGAGATAGGTAAGAAAAAACCCAAGCATGCCATATATAGTCATACAATGAGTTCATTCATTGTTTTACTGAATGTAAAACATGTCTTCAACATCCATGGCATGAATTTGATCAGACAGCTATACTGCAAGAGCTTGATCACCTAAGTCCTAATGCTATGAAGACTATCCTCTCTGAACCCCTTAGGCCTTTGTTATTGGTAATTAACCCGATTAAGCTCCCTTGATCATGACAGAAACTACAGCATTTCGTTCGAATAATGATAATAACTGAAAAAACATTATTCAGGGACGGTGGAATGTGAGAACTGTACAGTTGTTGGTGTGCTGGAGCTGTGTACAGATGAACAATATTAATAATTGTAAATGATATTAAGAAATAAAAATATACAATGATGGTGAAGTGTGAGCAATGTGCAGTTGTGTGCAGCGGCGTATCCAGATGAGAAGGGAGCCCTGTTGCAGGCCAGTGCACCTGTCACGCTTCCTTCCTGTATGCTAACCCTGATGGTCAGTCAGGCCCTGCTGAGATAATGCAATGAGGGAGGTTTAAGAATAGCATGTGATGCATCTGAAGTCTGACCCACTTAATCACATTTTGGAGAACAGAGAGAGGAAGCAGTTCAGACCTGACAGGCAGACACACATCACCGGAGCACACACACACACACACACACACACGCACAGACAAACAGCTATCTTCACACAAACACACAGACAGACACATTTTATATACTCATTGTATGGATATATTACATATGTATTTGTGCATAAACACATATACAGTACACACACACATGCAACCATCCTAACGCACAAGCATTTACAGAAAGCACACATGAACTAAGAGACGCTGACTTTCTGTCACTGTTTGAACCCTAACTCTGGCCTCCTCACTCCACTCCCACACATCATGGTCCTCTGCCCTCATCCCTGTGCTCCACACTCACCTTAATCCAATAACAGCTAGACTTTACAGGAATGATGTGTCTCTCTCTCTCTCAAACACACACACAGACACACACACACACACACACACACACACAAACAAACATGCACTTGACAGGCGTCTCTGTATTGCATTGAGCCCGTCTTTTTCAGCTTGGGCCCACATCAGACATCTTAAATGAAATCAGGCCCTTGTGTTTGAGTCTCCCGTCCCCGGGGCACACCACGCTGTTAGCCCTGACACAACTCACGTGGCCACTGCTACGTGCACACACAGCCTCCAGTTGTCATGTGGCTATTAAAGTGATCACCAAGAATGTGGGCTCGCGAGTGGTTGAGGATTCCACTTGAGGCTTTAAAAAAAAAAACACTCACAAAAATCAGATTGTTCTGTACAAATGTGTGATTTCGGCTTGCAGCTAACACGATAAGCGGACATTTCATCTTGAGCTGCCAACGCAGCCAAGCTCTACAAGGCGTTTTTCATTTTTGGTTTTGTTTATTTGCCTTTCACATCGCTCTCTCCTCTCTTGGGCACTGTGGCTCTTTCCGAGGGTGAAGCATCTGGTTTATTTTTGGACCGTGATGGCTGCTTGTTCTTTTCGAGAGCTGCTGCTTGCGGCCGTAATTGAATTATGGCAGGGCCAGATTGGAGCAGATGGGTCCACACGCGGGACAGTGAGCTTAAAAGGGCCAGAGGCACCGCGCCAGGGCAGGGCCAGGCGGGCACCACATTCACCCGCTCGCCGTGCTCTGCCCTTTTGATTGCCTGCCAGCGCACGACGTCCCAGCGTGGCATTCCATCAGAGAATCTGAAAGATGCCCACAACGACAGCCATGCGCTGTAAGTCGTTCCAGTTTGGTACCATGGCAACTCCCTTCTTTTGTCCGGCCCTCTTAAGTGGCCCACAGTAGGCAGCTCATGCTGTAAGAAGATGGGCTGGAAATTCGTGGGGTGTTGGTAACCAAGGGATTCGAGAGAGATACTCAAAGTCATCTTTTGTTCTCAATGGCCATATGAAGCCTGCATACCATCACACCTTCTTCTTCTTCTTCTTCTTCTTCTTCTTCTTTTTCTTCTTCTTCTTTTAGTTGTTTGTTCTGAATAAAAAAAACCAGCAGTGTTTCTGCAGCAGGTCTCAGGGGATTGAAGAAGCCCTGTGGTCCTGAAGGGCCATTGTCCTGCCTGGAGCTGGTGGTGCACCTCTCCTCACTAAGTGGAGGTCCCACTAAGCTCCATGACAAAGCACCCAGCAGCCCGAGCCCAGAGCTGTGCCGGAGAGGAGGCCCCCTCCACATGGCCTCTTTCAGGGCACTGCCTGTGCATCTGTGTTTATCCGCCGTCAATCAGGACAGGCCTTAGCCCAGCCAGGGGTGGATGACGCCAGAGCTATGAGAGGGATTTTAATTGATTTTCCTGTCACGGCCCAGCAGAACCAAGCAATTCCACCCCATGCCACATCAGCATGACATATCACATACACCACCCAAACGGGCCAAAGGGCAAACAGGCTCCAGGGACTGGCTGTAGTACAACTCTGTAATGCACATCTGTGCCAGGCTGGCATATGTTACAGTATTGATTAATGTACTATTACAGTAATTGCTACCTAAGGTCTCCTCTGCATTGGAGCTTGAATGTTATTGTAATGTAAAGTCATTTTGGATAAATGGTCTGCTAAATGAATAAATGCAATGTTAACATATACTACAGTGGTTGTATATGCAAGGTTGTATATTTATAACACATAACAAGACGTTGTGTTTCTATTTGAGAATGTGCTACTGTATGCATTGCCGTTTGTGCCAGAGGGACTGTACAAACATGAGTGTGAATAAGGCTGTGTGTGTGTGTGTGTGTGTGAGAAAGAGAGAGAGAGAGTGACTGTGTGTGTGAGGCAGAGAAAGAGAGAGAGATAGAGAGAGAGTAAGAATTTGTGAGTGTGTAAGAAAAGTGCAGAAGAGACTTTCCCTGCCGTGGAGGCCCAGCGGAGGTGGCTCCAGCTCCTGGCTCCGGCGGGGGAGAGGACAGTGTTGGGTGGCAGCTTAGGGGCATCCGCATAGGGGTCCGTCGCTCCTCAGGCCTCCCCCAGGTCCTCCCGCAGGCGATATAAATACCCAGCACTGCAGCTGTCGTCTGGGGAATGTGAGACGGCCTGGAGGGACGCTAGGGAAGTGTTCTCTCTCTCTCTCTCTCTCTCTCTCTCTCGCTCTCACACTCTATCTTATTCTCTCTCCATTTTTCTCTCTCTCTCTCTCTCTTTTACCTCCCCTGTCTCTCTTCTCCAGGTCTCTCTCTCTTTCTCCCTTTCTCTCCTTTGTTCCATTTCCTTCTCTCTCTCTCCTCCCTCAGCCTCTCTCTCTCTGTCTTTCTCTTTCTCTAGCACTCTCTCTCTCTCAGAGCAAAGCCCCCGCCTCTGGTTACCGGAAATGTCTATTAATAGCCACGTGCTAAAAGCCTCTGCTTGTTATCTTCATTCAATCTGTTCAAAGTAATGAAGGTGATACGGACTCTTGATAGCTCAGATCTTGGGGTGCGTTTCCTGAACGTCAGGCCGGGGGCTGCGTAAGGCTCAGCTGAAATGACTGACAGTTGGTGACTGAAGGTGATTGAGTGTAATATCCTGAGGCCCTGAGGTGTTACGCAGTTACACTGGAGAGCTTGTGTGTTGTCCAGCAGCACTGACTATGGTGGTGGGCCACAGAGAGCATTTTTCCGACCAAAAGAGAACGCGTTCTTGAACCAGTTCTGTTCAGAATTATTTGAACTTTGGTGCTATCTAGTGAACCAGCCCACATTTCCACCAGTTTTGAATGCAACCAAGGATGCGTCATCAACAGAGGTTGTGGCATGCATAAACTAGAGTTAATGAACATAAACAAGAGATAAAATGGTAAAAACAAGAATGATAAAATGGTAGAAACAACTTTGTTATCTGTGTAATGCTAGTTAACTAGTTTTGTTTACTTGTGGCAATAGTTGATACAGAGAGAAAACTCCCGCTGTTTGCCTTCTCTCTGAACAGTAGGGTGACACACTTACTCCAGTTTGCAGGAAAAAAAACAACTATTATTTGTCTCCAGCTCCAAACAAAGTGCTACGTTCTGAGCCATTTTTTTTTGGTCAAAATGCTCCAAATGGTTGAAATGTTAGTTGACAAACGGTAATGGAGCTGGTTCTTTGTCGGTGGGAAAAAGGCTATAAGTGACCCTGTGTTCCCGTCAGTAGAGTGGATAGTGGGTGAAAGTGATTTCATGAGCTGATGTTACTATTTTTACTAGTGACGGTATGACAGAAGCATCGGATTAGAAAGCTTTTAAAGTGAAGATGTACTGTATTGGTTAGGTGTTATTAGAATGAATTTTTATAATCAACTTAACTGAAAAATTCAAAGTCAAAGGTAATTCAATATGCTTTGGCCTACATAAACAACAGCAGATCTATACATGTTGTTTTGCTGGTTTGAACTACTCTATAGAGATACACCAGGGTTGTAAATGTGAGTAAGGTGCCTCTCAGGCTGGTGAGCTTCTCTGAGGGGGTCTTGTGACTCTGGCTCACTTGTTGCATTAGTGTGTGTGACTTG
>NC_055963.1:31301575-31311575 GCF_018492685.1 Alosa sapidissima
TTATGCTACACATTGCGACAGAACGCTAGCCAGCAGAGCTCTGTCTGAGAACCCTGCGGTCCTTGGTCCCTGTGTGAATGGTTACGAGCCAAGCAGCGGGCATTGTGAAAACCCACGATAGGAAAGTAAACACACAGATTCCACAGCACTGGAATGTGGCAAATGTGTGTGTGCATGCGCCTATCTGCTTTGACAAGGTGTGAGCCGAAAGCCTTTGTAGGCTGAGTGGGGTGGGCTGGAGCAGAGAGAGTGACCAGTGTGTGTGCGTGTGTGTGTGTGTGTGTGTGTTTTTTTTTTTTTTTGCATGTGTTACTGCATATACGTGTGTGTGTGTGTGCATCTGTGTGTCTACTGTATGTGTCTGTGTGTGCATGGGTGTGTATGTGTTTGTGGAGAATGGCTAAAGAATGGCTCCTATCTCCAGACATACCTTCAAAAGTGGACACGTCTTAACTGCCTGAAGCTGCATCAGGGGGTCAAGCGGAGTGCGTATTTCAATCCCTGTAGGCAGTGCATTCTACCACACATTCCTGCCCTCTTGTGAGTCTATAAAAACCTCATGGGTCTGGAAGTGCCCCTGAGATCCTCTGGGTTCTCTCCTCTGACTCTATAGCGTGCGCTGCTTAGGCCCTCCATACAGTGGTGCCTTGCAGCTGCGCTACAACAAGCACGTTGCTGAAACGTTCTTTCGTGGAGTGTACTGTGTGATGCAACAATTAGATAGATTCCAATATAATCATTGACATTGGCTACACCATATGCATTGCATATATTTGAAAAATCCTCTTCTAAGTCTATTTTTATGCTCTGCGAATGGAGCGCTTAAATTGTGGCCCCGCTGTAGCCCGGCTGTTATCAGTAATGGTATGAAGGCAGGCAGTACACTGCCGGGAGTTTAACAGTCCCCACCTATCCCTCCTTTGTGAACTTGGTAGTGAAGACTTCACACTTGTAGCCTGTAATTATGTCCTTAAGTTAGAATGGGTGACCCTAACCCTAACCATCACCCTGACCCTAAACCCTTAGCTTAAAGCTGCTTCTCTCTGAATCTGTGGCCAGTTTTAAAATAGACATATAGTACACTCTCTCGCTCTTTCCTTCTCTTTCTTTCCTGTCAGGAAGTCATTGGACATTTCTGGATAATATCATATGATATACTGTAGATATACTGTAGGTTTCATTCTTTGAAAAAGGAGTTTCTTGCGTATATATATCGATGGTTTCTTGGGTTTCCCTATAATAATAAGACCAGGAATCCTTAAGAATCCCATGAACAGGAATCCTTAAGAATTCCATAAAGCCAATATAGCTTCTTCCTTTGCCTCCCACTGACCTTGCGGGCCTGTAACTGCACGCCTCTGTCTTAGCCATAGACTGCCTCTTTAACAGGTAACTGCACATAATATTTGAATCTCTAGTTGCAGCTCTCTCTGAGTGATGCCTTCTGTCCTCACCTGAAGAGGTTTTTTCAGCCTTCTGTGGGACACAGTTTCTTTGTGAGTGGTTCCCTTCACTGGCTGTATAGGCCTCCCTTGTGCTAATGTTTGGATAGAGAGATGGAGATGGAGGTTGACTTGAAAAAGCACCAGGGCAGATGTCTTCTGCTGTCTGTGTATATGTGCATGTTGGTTCTTAGCTAGTCTCCCTCACTACTAGTAACAGACTGGTTGTCTAGTAATGGTGAGTCACAGCTCTGCATGGAGATACTTCTCTTGAGTCATGTAAACTGTAGCCATTGTGCAAGATCCATTGTGGCCCTCCGTTAGGAGCTGGTGCGGGGCCGGGGCCGTGCGGGAGTGTACTGTATGGGGGAGAGAGGGTACGAGAGCGGTGTGACGCTATGGGCTGTGCACCAGGAGATGAGCACACCAGCTCGCTGCTTCAAAGGATTCTGCCTGTCAGCGTTTTCCTTTTGAAAAAGGCCCGCGACTGTTGTTGTAGGCCGCGCAGGCAGGGCAGCGGGGATTTGGCCGGGAGATCAAGTTCTTACGGCGCCGGAGCCCTTTAAATGGGAGCCCGCCGCTGATGGAGGCACTGGAAATGAGAGCTGGCGGGCCGTGGCGATGGAAAATGCAACGTGGGGCATCGTGCCAGCCTGCCTCGCAAACACACCCAGGACCCGGAGCCCTCGGGTTGGCACGGCCAGAACCAAAGTCCTTAGGTCCGGTGCCAGCGGCGGCCGAGGCAAAGCCCCTGGTGCCATCTTCACTGAGGTGCACTCAGTTAGTGTCCTTTGGCCTCTGGTACTAGGCTTAGTCTTAGGCGGGCACGGCCATTGGTGCCAATATTGCTCCCGCTACAGCCTCTCATGCCATGTCTTGACAGATATATTTAATATTTATATAAAATAGAATGTTATTTTGCCCCAAATTTTGGACTTGCCATGTCTTGCACATGCTTGTCTGGGCAGTCGAATGCAGGTTTGATGCCAGTCTTGCCGTAACCTCGCTGAACCAAACGTGTTCAGTGTTCCTCTGAGCAAAACTACATTATGACAGACTGACGGGGATGAAAGGAACTTCATGATACTTCATGACATCCACATTCAGGCTGTGATGCCACGTACCCACACACCCAAACAGACAGTTAGAGATTCACAAACGCATGCCCACTTGCACGCACACACACACACACACACACACACACACACACACACACACACACATTATGCACATGCACACACATTGTTATTACAGGGGAGTATAGGTCATGTGTGATTGTATGCAGTCCTTTGTCTGTGCTATCTTTTGTGCGTGAAATCATGTGTGTTTTGAGGCTGCTGCGCTGCCGTGATTGACGGGATAGGAAATAAGACCACTGCAGTGTGGAAGACTGTTGTCAGGCCATGTGTATGTGTGTGTGATGTGTGTGCGTGTAGTGTGTGAGTGTGAGTGATGTGCACGTGTGCGTTGTATTTACACTGCCCCAGTTGTCAGTTGTTTGCAGAGGTGAGATGACGTGATGTTTCCGCGATAAAATACTTCCTGAGCGCCATGAAGAAATGTTTCGCCTGGGGCCTGACCCAACTCTGTCAGGCACTGTCTCACGGGGCCCCAAGAAACAGAGAGAGAGAAAGAGAGAGAGAGAGAGAGAGAGAGAGTAGAAAGGGAAGGGAATGGAGAGAGTAAGTGATGAGAGTGAGAGCATTTCTCAGCCATCCACTGTTTAGGACCACACAGGCTTCTTCCACTCTTCCCCCTCTCCCACTGTCTTCTCTCCACTCTTCCCACCCGCCCTCTCTTCCGTCGATAATGACACTCATAAAAACTTTATTGGGATTAACTGAGCATAACACTGCTTTATTGTTCAGCACGGCATGAGTTAGGAGGGCAAGCATTAGTCAGCACAGCTTGTTGCAGTGCAGAAGGTAAAAAAAAAAAAACGAAACCTAAAGTCCCAGTGAGGTTGACTGTATGTGGACTGAGGTGTTGGCTGGCTCGCCCGCAGGCCATGTCAGGAGGTCCCGAGTCGCACAGAGGATTCAGTGTTCCTCTTTCTCTGGAGCATGGCACACAGATGAATGTCCTCGCTGTTCAATCACACAGAACTCCAGATAAAAGTTTTATTGTTTGTGGTCAGAACTCGGACCTGATTCTTTTCTCATATCTAGAGCCACAGACCAGACCGTAATCATGTTTTATCCATGTTTTCGTCCATGCATCTGTCCAAACAAACAGCAATACAAACTGTGGCAAACTTTTTTCCGTGGTTGCCTCCATTGAAGGGCACATTAAAGTTCCTGACTAAGCAGAGCTTCCTGGTAGGTTACCTGGTTGTCATAGGAACTCCGCTCAGGCTGCCTTTCTGTCTGACGTCAGGTATAATGTATTTTAACGTGTGTGTGTGTGTGTACGTCTGTGTGTGCAGGTGGCGTTGAGCTCGAAGGTGTGGGGAGAGGTGCCCGTCCCAGAGGACCTTGAGGCCAGCCGCGGAGTCCGACAGGCCCAGCGCTACCTGGACGATGACGAAGACTTCGCTGCAGACGGATCAGGGGGTGAGCTTCAATGGAGGGGCCCTTATTCAAAACCTGGACAAAGTTCATGTGCATTGAGCTGACTCATCAGTGTTTGTGTCTTACCCATGGTGTTAGAGAGAAGGGCAAATTTATTTTGCCTATTTTTATTAGCTTCAGTTAGACTTAAGACTTTGCACTTTGCACATGATTCAAAGTAGGTCCCTGGAGTGACTTAGACAGTAGACAGATCACCAAAGAAGTGATTTTTGTGCATAGTTCTGTTTAATGTTCAGCCCCAAGCTTGGTTAAATGCACTAGTTTAGGTAATGTTGAGGGGAAGGTTTGAAATGAGCAGAGTCAGAGAAGAATCAAGCTAAGTGTTGATATCTGTAGTGCACTGAACAGTTTGAGTTGTCAGGACAGGGGGTAGGATGAGACACTGACAGAAGGAGCTGGGACTAATCTTTTAGCGGCAAGCCTACTGGGACAAAGTTAGATTGTGTGCATGAAACATTAAAGGGATATTCCACCATTTGGGAAAAATGAGTTAAACAATTGAGTTTTACCTTTCCCCAGTTCATCCAGCCGTTCTCTGAGTCTAACAGTAACACTTTTAGCCCCAGCTCATTGAATCAGATTAGACCGTTATAAGAGAGATGCTAACGGTGAAATATCCGTTTAAGAGGGGGATAGTACTCGGAACAGATGATGGGTAGGGACTATAGATAATGGCGATGTTCTGGTTATGACCACCAGTGTGTGTGTGTGTGTGTTTTCCTCCACAGACCTTCCCAGTGGAGAAGAAGATGGCAGCACCCCTGAACCCACGATAGTCGGCCCCATAACCACTAGTGAGTTATCTGTGTGTGTGTGTGTGTGTGTGAGTGTGTGCGCGCGCGTGTGCGTGCGTGCGTGCGTGCGTGTGCGTGTGTGTGTGTGCGTGCGTGTGTGCACGTGTGCGTGTACCACATGTGACCCTACGCACCTCTATTCCCCTGGAGAGTGATGTGCGTGTCCACACGTTCGGCCGCTCCGTGGCGAGTGTAAACAGCGTGTAAATCAGCTGGGTCTCATCGCGGGCTGTTTTCGCTCTGTCCTGCGTGGAGTGGTGCGGCCCCCTGACAGCTGTCAGCCATCAGGCCCGCGTGAACGTCAGGGGAGCATGTTTGTCTGTGTGTCTGATTATGTGTCACATGTCCTTCACTACCTTTGTCATCTCTCTCCGTCTCTCTCTCCACCTTCCTTTCACTCCCTTTTTCTCTCACTCTCTTCCCATCTCTCTTTCTCTTTCTCCATCTCTGTTTCTCTTGCTCTCTCCCCAGCTCTTTCTCTCCCCATCTCTCTATATTTCTTTTTCTCCATCTCTCTCTCTCTTCACTACATAAAGGCTTCTATGCCGCTGACAGCTGTTAAAAGTTTGGTCCGCTGCTCCACAGAGGTAGTTGAGAACATTGTCCACAGGAGCAGCTGAAAGGGAGGAATTCTCCCGAGCGTGTCCAGTCCACGCCGCTGGGGCCATACGTGTGCAGACGGGGTCAGAACAGAAGCCCATCACTGAGGGTACTGGTGCAGCTGGGCCTGCTTAGAGGTCCCCATAAAAACAGTCAGGTCCCTTAGAGGATAATAGAGCCCTGGTCTTTGGTTTAAAGCAGAACTCTGAACTCAGATGGTTTCAAAAACTGGGAATTGCCCAGAGGTCGGATGTGAACTTAACAGAGGAGGGACAGCATGGGAGCAGCAATTGCTTTGATATTGAGAAAGTGTGGTCTGTTTTAGAGTAGACAGTAATTAACTCAAGTGTAAGCATGTGTATAGGTTTTGTGTGTGTGTACAGTATGTGCAAGTGACTTTGCCAGAGAGGACAGTAGGGAGAAAACATGATGCCTTAATTCCTGACACAGCATTACCAGCAATACCAGCTTGTAGCACATATGCACTTACCTGAAGTGTAAGGGAGACAGGGAGAGTGAAAAACTGAATATGCAATGCTGCAGAAAGAAAGTTAAAATATCATGTTAACTGACCAAATAACTGAGGGTAAAGCTTCCAGTTACGTAATATGGTTTTGTTATTTTTAACTTGCATAAAACACTTCCCTGCGGTTTATACACAATGCGGCTAATACACAGGGCATGACTGTATTGAGAATTTGCTAAGTTGCTTCTGGTGTGCGGTTCTGTTGATTTCACACCCAGTCCTAACGGCATGTTTACAGTAGCCTTGTGTGGACTCTGGGGAGAGTGTGTGTTTATGAGAGCAGCGGAAGTGTTTTATAAGGCTCCGAGAATGGGACAGGATTTGGACAGGGGTGTGGGTAAGAGATGGAGTGCATAGAGAGAAGATAGAAAAACAAAAGAATGGATGTGTGTATCAGATAGATCTAATAGAAGGAGTAGTGAGAAAGTGTGTGTGTATGTGTGTGTGTGTGTGTGTGTGTGTGTGTCTGTGTGCGTGTGTGTGTTTCTCAGTTTCTCAGTGGTGGACACTGTAACCAGACCAGAGTATGCGTAGCATGTAGAGCATTTGTGATCGAGTTTATCTGCAGGGGAATGTTGTGTGTGTGTGTGTGTGTGTGTGTGTGTAGACTACACCACTGTGTAGAAGTGTGTGTGCATTGGGACTCTGTTGCTATGTGTATGTGTATGTGTATGTGCATGGGTGTATATGTGTGTGCGTGTGTGCATTCAACTGCAGGAGTGTTTGAAGCGCTTACTCTTTGGTGACACAGTAAAGTCTTTGTTGCACTGAATAGTTTGTGACGGTTCAGGACATAAAAGAGCCAGTTTTCCCCTTTCTTGTCTTTATCTCCCTCTGTATCTCTCTGTCGCTGTCTACATTTCTCCCCCTCTTGCCCTCTTTTATTCTCTCTCTCTCTCTCTTCCTCCCTCGCCCCTGCTGTCCCTCTTTCTCTCCACACAGTCACAGTCTTTTAAACAGAGTCTGGTCCCTCGGCTTTTTGTGTAGTGACCAGTTAGTCATCCCTCACATTAGCCTTAAATGTGCCGGCTGCTTTTCTATGGGGTATAACTAATTGATTTAGCTTGTTTAGAGATCTACGCAGAAGCATGAGGAACAGAAATATGCACTCTGTCCATGTACATGCTTTTAATGACTTCATTTTTCCATGCTCAGCCCAACTTATATACATACTCTAAATCCATTGTGTGTGTGTGTGTGTGTGTGTGTGTGTGTGTGTGTGTGTGTCTGTGTGTGTGTGTGTGTGTGTGCAGCTGCGAAACAGCTGTGGCATCTCCTGTGAGTGTTTTTTAATGTGCAAACTCCTCTTTGACTTCTGGACCCAAACAAGTCTGATCCCACACTAAATGGCCCCTCTCCATTTATTTGAAGATGTAAGCATAAGAAGTGAATGTAAACCAAAGTGGAGTGAGTCCTCCGTCTCGCGGCTCTCAGTGCTCTCTAATATACTTGATTGATGGGGATAAGAGAGAGCAGCCTGGTGGCACACCCTCTCCCGGCTCATCTGCTACATGCCACAGAGGCCTCCCTCTCACCCTCATAGGGTTAAAGCTGCTCTCTCTCTCTCTCCTTCTCTCTCTCCCTTTCTCTCCTTGACAGGGTTTAAGCTGCTCTCTCTCTCTCTCCTTCACAGGGTTAAAGCTGCTCTCTCTCTCTCTCTCTCTCTCTCTCTCTCTCTCCTTCTCTCTCTCCCTTTCTCTCCTTGACAGGGTTTAAGCTGCTCTCTCTCTCTCTCCTTCACAGGGTTTAAGCTGCTCTCTCTCTCTCCCTTTCTCTCCTTCACAGGGTTCAAGCTGCTCTCTATCTCTCTCTCTCTCTCTCCTTCTCTCTCCTCTCTCTCTCCCTTTCTCTCCTTGACAGGGTTAAAGCTGCTCTCTCTCTCTCTCTCTCCTCTCTCTCTCCCTTTCTCTCCTTGACAGGGTTTAAGCTGCTCTCTCTCTCTCTCCTTCACAGGGTTTAAGCTGCTTTCTCTCTCTCTCCTTCACAGGGTTTAAGCTGCTCTCTCTCTCTCTCTCTCCTTCACAGGGTTTAAGCTGCTTTCTCTCTCTCTCCTTCACAGGGTTTAAGCTGCTCTCTCTCTCTCCCTTTCTCTCCTTCACAGGGTTCAAGCTGCTCTCTATCTCTCTGTCTCTCTCGCTCTCTCTTCAGAGAAAGACGAATGGAGGAGAGATACACAGAGAGGAGGAGAGAGGGATAGACAGAGAGAAGGAAAGGAAAGAGAATGAGAGAGAGAGAGGAGAGGAGAGGCAGGGATTAAAGTGAAAAAAAATAGTTTGACTGAACTTTTTTCAGGCCATAAATCATACGTTGTTCATATCTAACTATAGAGATAGCACCCCTTTTGCGGTCGCGACCTATTGGTTTTTAATGTACAAAAAGACGCAGACAGCAAAATAAAGAGAGTATTCGCCTTATTCACACGGCGGCCATTGTTTAAACCAAAACGAGGCTACAGGGGACACTTACTATATAATTAATGCAACCTACAGGTGAATGCATAGATCATAACAATCCTATGGGTTGTGTACCCTGTAGCCTCGTTTTAGCCGCCAATGGCCACCATGTGAATAAGGCGAATTGAGAGTGTTCTTGATTGAGATTGAGTTTTCCTGATGAACAAAAATATATTTTAGTACCATCCCTGACCATTGCTGATTAGCCATTGCTGTTCTTTTCTACTGCAGCAATATTGTAGAAAGGCTTTAACTTACACTCTTATTTAATTACTTCAGGCCAAAAGTGTTTAAAGGGGAGATTTTTTTCTTGTTAATATGCAATTCAACACAAGTAAAATCTATAAAATCAAGTTTGCAAGACTTCCAATTTCCTCATCAAAGTAACGAATCAGAACATTCTAGATATTGTTCATATTTCCATTTGTTGCCTCATCCGCATTTAATGAAAATATGGTAATTTTGAGTTTTACAGACAACTCAGTTTTCCAATGAGCAGCAATACTGTGTGTGCTCATGGAGGCGGTCTGCACATTTGATAACGACAATCTGGAGAGGACGCTTTTGTCTTCAGCAACAGATTGTATAAGGTTGACAAGAGGTTGCGATATGGTGAGGGACAGGTCGTGTTGCGCTATGAAAGAACATGCGTAGCCTACTTTCTAAACGTAAAAACGGTCAGTAGATAAACGTAGCTGTTGTGGTGGCTAGTTGCACCAGGTGGGGAAGATGTCCTGAAATGCACGAACGTTAATCTTATGGCGGTCTTCTGATTGGTGGCGTACTAAAACATTTTCCTATTGCATCCATAAACAATTTTCTTGCAGCAAACCGCGCAAAAGCAAACCCCTGGCACTTTAATTTCTTTACACCATGGCTTGTTAGATCTCCCCCATTTCCAACAGCCGCCCATCTCCATTTATTTTTTAACTTTTGACACCTGCCTTCCTTTAGCAACAACGCATCCATGACAGCTAGTGGCCTTGCCAAATAGACGCACACAAATTACGCTAATATGCGAGGTTGTGGTAGGCTTTAAATTAATAATATTTTATAGCAAAGTTTTAAGTTGACTATTTTAATTGCATGGTTATTTTTTGTCAACATACACTCACAACCTACTGTCGTTAAAAGTGAGGCCTAAGCAAAATAGGCTACAAGGCTGTCTGTGCATCACAAACACGACTGACCCCCTTACTAAACAGTTCGCGATGATGACAATATTATTATTATTTTATGTTAACACACTCAGTCAAAACCTTCCGTTCCGTTCAAGTCATAGGTGACACCCAAAATGAATGACCTCCCCTGACAAGAGTTCGCGATAGTAAGAAATTGTCTACATTGATGCACGGAAAGAACACAGCCTACGCTTCTTTTCCGAATTCGCACATAGAGCTCACAATATCATATCCAAAAAAGTTAAACGCAACCTCATCAGCTGTCTCGATTGTGTCACTATAATCCAACTTTTAGACCGTTATTAGTACTCCATACGTGTTCTTTTTTTAAGCAAACGCCCCAGGCCAATGAGACAAGCATGTAGCTACAACATAAACAAAGCGAAACTCATGGCTGACGTAGGCTATCTTCTTGAGCGGTCACTGATTGAGAC
>NC_055963.1:31321575-31324075 GCF_018492685.1 Alosa sapidissima
GTGTGTGTGTGTGTGTGTGTGTGTGTGTGTGTGTGTGTGTGTGCAGAGTGGATGAGTAGGTGTAGGTGCGAGCAGGATAAAGGTCATTTTGGTTTTGTTCCCAGTTGCTCCCACGGTGACCAGTCCCCCAGAGGAGTCCATGAGGGCGGAGCGCGGCGCCACCGTCACGTTCACCTGCACCGCCGTCGGGACCCCCACCCCCATCATCACCTGGAGGCTCAACTGGGGACACATCCCAGCCAGCTCCAGGTGAGGGTCCAGCCGCCACACACACACACACACACACACACACACACACACACACACACACACACAGCCAGAAATCCCTTGGGTCACACACGAACACAGACACAGACACACACACACACACACACACACACACACACACATACACACACATACACTATAGTACCTTCAGTGTGTTTAAATGGGTTCTGCTGCACCCAGAAATGAGATGCAGGCTTTTTGCTGTTTATCAAAGCATCGTTGAAAGGTGGGAAGCAGCAGGTGATGTTCCCCTGTCGGTCTCCTGATTCATGTTAACTACTTGCAGGCTCAGGCAAGACATCACAGATTCTAACATGCACACTGTCAGGTCATGCACATCATCTATGAAAACGCACACACACATGCATACACACATTGGGAGCGGCTGCTTATCGTCCCTGCTTTTAGCTTCGTCTGTGAGAATGAAGTGTCATGTGACTGACTGCAGACTGGTCTCAGTGACCTGGAGTTGGTTAAAGGGGTCGGGCGGTGTCTGTGTGTGTGTGTGTGTGTATGTGTGTGTGTGTGTGTGTGTATGTTTGTGTGTGTGTGGCGTGTTGGGGTGGGGGATAAGAGAGGGGACTGGTGACCTGTGGTGTTTCCTCTTGTTTTGCTTCCTCTGTTGCCGTTTGTCCTCTGTCCTCGCCAGGAAGTGGCAAGGGGTCACAGTGGTCTCCAGCGTGACCTGGACATGCTGGACAGTGTTTGCGTTTTAAGCTCGCGTTGTAAGTGCGGTCCTTAGCGAGTCGTCTTTCTTTCAACCCCTCTCAGCAGGCCTCGTTCTGGCCCAGCTGCACAGGCTCACACACACGGTCTGGCCAGCCGAGTTTTTCGCTTTGTGACGTTTGTCTGGCCGCTCCGAACAAACCTGCCGTCTGGAAAATTTATCACGCACAGATCCTGTTGCTCCAGCGAACCTCAGGCATCTGCTGGAAACGTTTGAGGTGGAAATTTTCTCCAGGTTTTGGACGTGACATGGTATATGACCCCGGCCTCACAGCTGTGGATGAGTGATGAGATACAGGATCATGCATTGGCCATGTGTAGGAACAGCTTGTTTGAACCGCCCCGACCAGTCAAATTCCTGATTGGGGATGTGTTGTTATCATTGAAGTTATTCCTGGAAAGGATGCTACTCAGATAAATGCTTTGTCGTGTATGGACAGCACACTTCCTTCTGTAGCAGATGATGGACATGGACTGTGTGGTATGCTTAAACTCAGCACTTAAAGTAAAGTAGTGACCACTGGTCTCTGACAGATGAATTAGCTGCAGAGAAAACTATACTCACACTCTCATGTCATACATTAATGCTTGTAACCTTATAGTAATATTCGAGTGTCGAGAACTTAGAGTTTCCAAGATACCCTTCTTGCTTTTATGATAGTGGTAGAGATCTGTTTCAGTTGGTGAGGGATGAACGATATTAAAAATGCGTAGCAAGTGAGGGAGGTCATGTTCTAGTACCATCCTCTCTGCAGGAGTTCCACTAGATTTGTCTCTTATGAAAACACCAGCAGGGCCTCTGTCTCAGCCAGTTTGTGTGGGTCTGGGACAGCTCTCTGCTGGCAGATGGAGACTTTCACATCTTTCTCCCCTGTTGGTGGTTAACCCATCCAGTGGCAACAGCTGAATTTATGACTACACCCATGGGACAAGCCCCCCAACCACCACCTCCCTACACACAAACACACACACACACACACACACACACACACACACACCACACCACACCACACCACAGCCTGGGGAACCAGGAGTTGTGTTGCAGGTGTATTTGTAATGTTAATGACCAGTGTGTTTCAGCTAAAATACTCCATGGTGAAGTTCATTTAACAGCCCAGGTCACACAGTGTGTTTACACTAGCCACATACTTTCCACTGTCATACACGCATACATATGTACATATACACACACACACACACACACACACACACACACACACACTCACACACACTGTTCTGATCAGATAATTAGCATTCTTTCATCACCCACAATTTCTGCCCATATTTAGTGACCTACACACATTTTTCAACAATCAGTGGAGACTTGATCAACAATTCCAGCCAACTATGTGCAGCTGTGCCCCCACAGTAATCAGCAAACAATTCAAGCTCTGTCAGTGACTTTTGTGAGTGTGTGTGTGTGTGTGTGTGTGTGTGTGTGTGTGTGTGTGTGTTTAGGATCACTATGACCAGTGAGAACGGCCGTGGCACTCTGACCATCCGGGAC
>NC_055963.1:31331575-31361575 GCF_018492685.1 Alosa sapidissima
TACATCCTGCAGCAATGCCAGCACAACACTGAGGGACCCCGCTGTGACAAGTGTAAACTCGGCTTTTACGGCAATCCTGCAACTGGTGGACCAAACGCATGCCAACGCTGTCCATGCCATCAGTTACCTGGCCAGTGAGTTACTCCTCAGACATCATGCACACACACACACACACACACACACACACACACACACACACACACACATACATACACACACAAGGAACATAATATTAAGCATAATTAAGAAGATTGTTCAGTGGTATAATTATTTTGTTTGTGTGTCCTGCAGGCCTCCCATCTACTGCTCCCAGGGTGGCGATGGTCAGCCCGTCTGTGAGTGCCCAGCAGGCTACACCGGCCGTCGCTGTGAGAGGTGAGCTTGCTGAGCGGGACATGTTTGGGGGGGGGGGGGGGGGGGGGGAGCCCACACCTCTGAAGAAGTGTGGGCTCACAGCATGTTGAGCTTGGTGTGGGGAGCGTGGTGTGCTTAAGTGTGGGCGGGATGGGAGAAGCGAAAAGACCCATCCCAGAGTGTGAGTAGGGGCTTATTGAGGGTGTGACGGCTACTGATGGTTGTTACCCAAGCATAGCTGATTGGACTTCCTGTTGGACACAAAATGGTACTGTTCATGAATTAGAGCATAGAGACAGCAGTAGAAGGACAGAAGTAGAAGTATGAAGCAAATTAGAATATCAGTAGAATATCAGTAGAATATAGTAGAATATAGTAGAATCAGTAGAACGAAGAGCACAGTGGAATATCAGTAACAGTAAAGAACAGCACACACATGCAGTAAAAGAACCAAGTGAATGGCTTTAGTAGCAATATGAGCTGCTCCCGTAGCCCATGTGGATGTGAATGTGTATATAGAGGGGTTTTAATTATACCCCCCTCTCCAAGGGAAATACTAGGCTTGGTGTAAACAAAGAGAGATGTGTTCCTCAACTAATGCTATTCTTTCTTGTAAACATGTAGCAAATCCCTATTTTTACCTCTACGTTTAACTCCCAGGATGTCATTACCATTTTTGTAATTATAGACATTTCCAGCTCTCCTCGTAAGGCATGTGTATCATCTATGCTTTTCTTCTGATGTAAAGTAAATTGCACCAAATACATTAGCTTCGCATAGCCAGCTGGTTCACTGATCATAGTTCACATGTAGAGCGTGACTTTCTTGATTGTTTATCAAAGTGTCGAATCGAATGGATGCAATTTTGTGTCATGCACTCACCACTTCTTCACTTGCACTTACCTGCAGACTCGTCTGCTTGGTTTTATCTTTCAAGTGAAATTGAGATTTTACACTCTCTTGTTCACAAGTATATTTTACTGCTCTCGTTGGGTTTGGCTGTGGCCACAAGAGATCTGCTCCTTTTGGATATGTGTATTGTCTGTTGGTGCACATATGACTGTATTTGGTTGAGAGGTGGCACAGTATGCTGTACGAACTCCTTCAAGTTGTCCTGACTGCTTGCTCTTTCTCTGTCTTCTTCCCTCTTGCTTCAGCTCTAGTGCTTTGCTGTACGTTTTCTAGAGTCCTTGTAACTGCTTTCCTCTCCGCGGCCCTGCTCTCTGAACTGCTCGGTTGTGCTTTATTACGTGAGACATGTGGCATCAGGGGGTTTCTGTGGTCAGTGTTTATGCCTGTGGTGTTTTTTACACACTGGATCTCGAAGGCATAAATGTCATGGTGGCTAGGAACATGTGAAAAACCTATCTCTGGGCTTGTGAAGCTTTGCTACTCTGCCTGAGTGCAAAGGCAGTTGGGTGACTGGAGGGGGAAGCTGTCAAGTTATATGAAGGCTTTTGATGAGCCGCTCTCTGATTTCTGGCTTTTCTGGCCGTTTTGAAACGGAGCAGGCGGTCTGATGACGCCTGTGGAGATCTCTACCTGGAGGGGTACCTGCCTGGCAACTGTGACAACACCATCATCTTCACTAATGAGACCGTATTTGTGGATGGAAGTGGCGCTCACTCTACCAGCATGGAAGAGGTCACCATTAAGCCAACAGGCAGGTGGCACGCGGGCCGCATCTTACTGTCCTCAACGCAGCGCCAGCTCCCAGTCACACCACAAGCCCATCTCCCCTTTAGTCTCACAGGAGCCCCTTCACGATTCACCCCAAGTCGACAGACCCGAGAGAAAAGTCTGGACTATCTGCTACGGTACTACTTGGACCGCTTCAACCTGCGATTGCTCATGCTGGAGGGGAACACGCTTGACATGAAAGACACCCTGCAGGTCTTGGGCACCCAGCAGCAGCAGTTGAACTCTCAGCTTGGCCAACTGCGGGGCCAGATGGCTGTCGGTCGGGTGGAGGACAAAGTGGAGATTCTGGCCAAGAACTACACCAACATGGAGACCCGACTGAACCGTCTAGAGGATAGACTGGAGATTTTGATAGATGGATTCACCGCCCTGGCACAGGAGATCAACAAGATCAAACGCACAAGGCACATGTCTCGCTCCGTACAGGAGGGCAGAGGTCTTCCTACAAGCACTGCCATCCCTAGACTCACTACTATCTCCAGAGCTACCACCAGACCTCACAGGAGAACAACAGTCTTGAGCAGAGTACTCCTACCCATCTCGATCACCAGAGTACCTGTTCCTAAAAGCATTCCCACACCATCTATAAGGAAGTCCAATCCCAGAACTCCCTCAAAACCAGCGGGACGGTCTAAGGCTCAAAAGAGGGACAGAGACACTGCTCAGTCTGTTGTCAAAAAGAAACAGAACAATGGAAACAGCTCAAAGAAAGAACAATCAAAGTCCTCAAGCTCAAATGTCACACAAGCACCAAAGAAAAAGACTCAAGCTACCAAAGCAAGTGAGACCGCTGTCAGACCTCAGTCAAAAACTCAAAGACAAAAGCCAAGGGCTTCTCAGAAGGAGGCATCAGGGAAAGTCCACAATATAAGTGGCACACAAGCTACCAAGGCTGGCAGTACTAAATTACAAGGGAGAGAGCCTCAAACAACTACAAGGTTTCAAGTTGAGCCCCCATCTCATAAGAAAAAGCCTCCTTTGAAAGAATCAAAGAACAAGTCAGCAACCAGCTACCCCAAACAAGCGCCAAGCATCAAGTCTCCTAGTCAAACCAAAAATGCTCACCAAACTGTACCCAAGGCTCCTAGCCAAAGCAAGAAACGGCACCAGTCAACATCCAAACCTCCCAGCCAAAGCAAGAAAGACCACCGATCAGTTGTCGAGATTCCTAATCAAAGCAAGAAACAGAAGGGATCAGGTGTCAAACCTCTAAGCCAAAGCAAAAAACAGGTCCCGTCATCTGCTAAACCTCCCAGCAAAAACAGCAAAGCGCACCGATCAGTTGTCAAGATTCCAAGCAAAAGCAAGAAAAAGCACCAATCCGCTGCCAAACCTCCAAGCCAGAGCAGGAAAGACCTACCAATCTCCAAGGTTCCCAGCCAAAGTAAGGTACGGTCTAGCAGAACTAAGAAAGAGCAACAATCCTCACCCAGGGCCTCTGGCCAGACACAAAAAAGTCACAAGTCACCCGTGAAGTCCTCCAGTCAAAGTAAAAAAGAGCCCCCATCAGGAGCAAAGGCTGCTAAACAGAAGAAGACAGAGGAGCAACCAGTATCTAGAGGTCAAACCAAAAGGGAGAAAAAAACAGCATTCAAGCCCTCCAGCCAAACCAAGCGAGACGGAACCCGTCACTCTAAGAGGACTAATGAAGATGGTAAAGTTCCCACAGAGTTATTCATTAGGAAACCCTCACATAATAATGGCAAAGACCAAACTCCAAGGTTGTATCAGTTGGATAGTCCACTTCACAATGGCCAAAGTGAGTCAAAACTCAAAACAATCCCCAAATCTCACTCCTCACACACTCCCCTGAGGGAGTCAAACACTAGAGTCAAATTGAATCCTGAAAACAGGCAACACTCTCAGTCACAGTCGAGTGCCTTGGACCTTCTCAGTATTCTTCAGGGAAATTACAAGAGCAACAAGAAGGACCCTGCAAATGCTGAGCTACATATAGTTCTAGGACGGCTGGCTGTCCCCATCAAAATCATCCCCGAGTCGTAATGAAGCTTTGGTCTCTTTTGTGACAGAAACATGAAGTTATGATTTCATGATTTCATAGACACATTAAACTGAGAAAAATTGCAATGTTCTTTGTTTTGACAAACTTCAGCAGTATGGATATCCTGGTATCTTGCACAACCAGGACTTCCATGACTGTTATGCGGTGTGCTGAAATAACAGACACCCCTTCTGTATCTTTACTCATATATCCAACTATATGCTATGAGCATCGATCCTATAAGAACATTTTAGAGGACTTAGAAAATTAATGAATTAAAAAATTAATTTTGCCTCATGCCATAACAATGAAGACATCTGCATTTTGAGGGATAATGTATCGTTTATATTAGCCTCACAGCCTGCCAGAGTCATTTCTGTCCTATACTATGGAAAGTTTTCACGATTTTCTAAAGAAGTGATCTTGCTAATTAGCAGTCTAATTGTACTACCCTTTTAGCTAGTTTGTAGGCCATGTTTCAGAACAGATTGAAGGAGTTTTTTTTGTTGTTGTTCATGAGGCTGATCTATGTGTACGATAACAGTAAACACTGCAGGGCCAGTTTCACGGACAGGGATTTAGCCTAGTCCTTGACAAAAAGAGAACTTCAATGATGATCTCCACTGAAAATAAAACTTTGTCTAGGACTAGACAAAATCCACGTATGGGAATCTGGCCCTATGGGTTGAACAACTATGGAGAAATCATGGAAATATCTGGTAAAGGAAGGCCACAGTCATTTTGATCACCAAATATTCTCAGTTAATCTCACTCTTTAAAGACAATTTGTTTTAGACATAAATTATTTTAATTATTTAACCATGTCATGTTGTTAATTGAGTACCATACACTGGATGTATTGTCGTAGCATATTCTGTCATATTAACTTTTTTTTACTGTTTTATGTCTATGTATGTTCATGCTAAGCTGTATATTTGGAAGCAGACATTTTTACTTGAACATTATGTCTTTTATGTAGCTGCAGGACAGGTTTTAAGTGCGTTTTGGATATTGTCATAGACTACCTCAAGGACAAAGAATTAGAGAAATCACATACAATTGTCCTTTATAAGATGGGTGAAGATGGGTTTACATCCAGTATTGGATATGGATGGATTTACATGCTGAATCTTGTGCATTTTCCAAGTGTAAACTTAACTGTCATGGTTGAATAAAAATCAGTCTGTAGTCAACAAGATTATCCAAGTAGCTAACCAGTAATAGTGGTATGACTTAATGCATTTAAATTATGTAAATTTAACCATTCCAAGTGCAATATTAACATGCATTATTGGACATTATTTTGCCAAAACTGAGCGCATTTGAACTCTTAGCCGTCCATTTTGTGTAAATAGAAGTTGTGTATTATACTTAATTTATATGGACTTTAACATTATTATACAGTCATTTTGTTTGCTTTGTTTTATTGGCCATGTATTTCCAATAGCAGTGATCTTTGGACTCCTCTCTCATGCATTAGTTAACCGTATATCCCTAAAAAATAAAAGACACGTCAGTTTTTCAAAGACGGTTATAAAGTTATGAAGTTCCTTCCTCATGTGTTGGCTGTTCTGTTTGGACATCTCTGGAGCTTCCAGTGAGCAGGTAAGAGTCCCAGGACCATTGAACCCCCACCCCCCTTGACCCAAACCAGCTCCGAGAGAAGGGTTTAGAGGGTTAGCTTCAGCCTGTATGCTTCCCAGTTGGCCACCACCATCTTTAAATATGGTGTCTGACGTGCTCCCTTCTAGCCACATTCACAAATAAGCCAATTAGGTGCCATATTACTGGTGGACACATTACAGTAGTTTGTTGTCCTTGTGGATTGGTGGATGAACTACCAATTTCCTGCTAGAAGAATCAGCCAACCCACATGGACAACATTGTTTGTGACCGTCAATGATGTGGCACCCATTTGGCCTGTTTGTGAGAATGTGTCCAGAAGTGAACATATATTGGACCCCATTTTTATAGATGGCAGCAGCCCACTGAGTATATTTGTGGCTGAATTAGCTAACCTAGCACTGGCCATTGAAGTGAATGGGAGTTGGTACTTCCTCACTTTCTCCAGTTCTATACAATACCTCCATGGGCTAGGCCTGCTTGGGTGCCGAGGCTTTCCAGCTTGATGTCCCTGATGGATAAAGCTGTTCTGCAGCATTTCACTGTTGCCTTGCTTCTTTTCCTCCAGATGTCTTGTGCTGTTATTTTAGTAGTGTGAGATGCTCTTGTGCAGTGTGACTGGACAGATGGTCTCAACATGTGCACCATGTTGAGAGAGTCATGACCATCTCTGTTGATTGATCATAGCTCTTTGGCTGTTTGTTGTTTCCTGGGTGAATCATGATGCACTGTAGCTAAGAGCCATTGGAAGACGTAAGCTTTGTTGTGAGTCGCTCTCTGTTTCTGTGCTGTGTGTAACATGGGGTATTTTGATGTCTTTTAAAGACATTGGAGTCAATGAATGTAGGTGGTGCCATGACGATATGAACTGGTGCTGTTCACTTTTTTAAAAGCTGGTGTGCAAGGTTTTCTCTTCATGCTTAGCAAACATTACTATGGTTTACCACTTTCTGTTTTTATACGTTGGTATCATTCAAGGTTTCCTCCTTTACTATTCAATGTTATGCTCTGCAACTACTGTTATGCTCTGTAACTACAAATGAGTTGTACGTCCCACTTATGCTGTTGAACCAAATGCTTCACCATGTTAGACACAGTGTCACTGAAGTTTAATAGTTCATTTGTGAAGCTAATAATAATAGTTTGTTTGTGAAGCTACGTGTTGATAATTGCCATTTCTTTTGCAGCTGTGCACCTGGATATGTAGGAAACCCACTAAGTGGACGGAGCTGTTCACGAGACAATAACGAAGGTAAATGTTTGTGTTCCCCAAAAAAAACATGTGTTGAGTGCCCGACTAGGTACGCCTTACAGAGAGAGGTGCTGGTGATGGCTGGTTTGTGCTGTCTGATGGTTTTTGAAATCTTCTTCTCAGGAGGCTGCTACCAGTGTGACGAGAGAGGAAGTGAAGGTTGCAGTGGCAATGGTGCCTGTCGCTGCAAGGCAAGAGAATGACAGCAGAGTGTTTGAATTGCATTCAAATATCTTCTCTATACATGTACTGATGATTTGCATTCACACATGGTTATATGTGGATTTTTGTGTTCATTTGTGTTTTTAGGCGAATGTGGAGGTCCCATACTGCGACAGGTGCAAGCCCAACAGCTTCTACCTGAGTCCTCTAAACAAAGATGGCTGCCTGTCCTGCTTTTGCATGGGCATCGTCCAGAAGTGCGATAGTTCCAACTACTACCGAGACGTGGTACGGAAAGGGAATTGAGAGCAGGGGGTCAGAGGGGTTAGCTTCAGCCAGTTAGCATCCTAGCTGGCTAGCTGCCACCATCTTTAAAAATGATGTCCGACATGTGTTCACTTCTGGCCCCATTTGCACAAACAAGCCAATTAGGGGCACGTGCCTTGGTTACTGGGAAAACATCTACTAAAAATGCCCCCCCCCCCCCCTTCTCTGGCTGGCTAGGTGTCCACCTCCTTCTCACCCAGAAACTTCCACGACTTCTCGCTGGTGAACCGGCAGGGCACCACAGTGATCACCAGCGGCTTCAGTGTGGAGGTGTCCACGGAGGGCACACGCCTGTCCTACAGTCACTTCCAGAACTTGAGCCAAGAGCCCTACTACTGGCAGCTGCCCGGACTCTACAAGGGAGACAAGGTAGCGTTCACCTCAGCGTCAGACACCTCCATCACATCTCCTGGATCCGCTTCACTCCACACTCCTCCACCTATCTTCTTTTTTACAAGCTCTCTGTCTCACTTCCTGCTTCCCTTTTATATGCTTTCTCTTTTCTTCTCTACGTTATGGGTGATTCTCTGCCTCTTGAGTAAGCGGAAGTGTTGCCCAGAGATCCATTGTTTAGGTTAAATGCTTTCAGGCAATTGAGGTTGTGATCTCTGGCGTGGCTGGGCAAATGTGACTGGACATGTTGCTGTTACCGTTTTCCATCAAGTGACGTTTCAAGTTTCATTGGTGGATTAGTGGTCTGCTGTGCAGATGTTTGTGTTTGAAACGCCACTTGAACGTAACCATGACTGCGCGCCTTGCCTCTTTTTAGGGAGGAACCAAAAAATTGGCTCGACCAAGGCGAGCACCACAGGTAAAAAGGTTTAGAAAACAAGCATGTGTGTGTGTTATGCGTGTAACATTTGTGTCTGAATATTTGCTTGTGGGGTTAATCTCACTGACCTTGACTACTCACTGAGCTCACAAGCTGACTTGAAAGACTTATCGGAACGAATGCCAGACATCCAAGCTGTTCTGAGTTGTTGCTCAGTATTTTGGTTGTTTTGTAAGTCTAAGTGATGCATAGCAGAAATGTTCATTGTAAATGAACTACAAAACGTTTTGGAGCATGTTTGTTCCAACACTTGCATGTGTTTTTTCTACATGAACATAATATTACTGATTAAAAAATTGCAGCAACCACATAAGTTCATTTTTTTGTGGTGGTATTTAACAGTAAACATTCCAAGCACTCCTCCCCCTCTAGTAAACAATTTATGGCTCTGTTCAAGTAACCACTCCAGTGCTTTCCCATGTTAGAGAGCAGTCTCCCCCCATGAAAAATCCCCCAGCTCTCCCACACTAAACCAGTTAACCTTTTCATTACTCCCTCCCATTATCCCTCCTAATTAACCATTCCACCGCCCTCTGGATCTCCAGACTGTGTGGCACACTATCTACGGAGCACTGTAATATTGGCAAGAATGAAGAGAGACTAACCTACTGTATGAGAAACCCCAGCGATTGAAAAATAATGTTGTCAGAGGCCCACGAGGGGCCAGTCTGCCACATTGTTTTACTTTAATAATTCAGCCCCACGCCTCCCTGGCGTTCCATGTGTCTTAACACCTCCGTTTGACACGAGAGAGAGAGAGAGAGAGAGAGAGAGAGAGAGAGAGCATGATCTCGCATGCAGCCCCGCTCCTTTTTGTGCATGGTTAGAACCGTCCCTCCCCCCCAGTCCTGTTCCTGTTAAAAAATAAAGGACTCCTGTGGCTCACTCCGTCTACTGCGCCCCCTAGTGGCCGTCAGATGAAGCACAGCTGCAGGACGATGAGATCTGGGCTCTCCTCTCCAGCTCCCCGGGGGCCCCTCATGCCCACCTTCTAGGCTCAGGGGCCAAGGCCTCCAGCCTCTCCTCTGGCCGCGCCAAAGCTGTGGGGGCTCCCGGCACCGCTGGTCACCTCCACAGCACCGAGCACTCAGCACAGGTAGAGTACCGACCCCAGAGGCCCAGAGCCTGGCCCACTCACGCAGCAGTCTCTGCCTGGGTTGGATTTATATAGGCAAGTCAGATAAGCAGCATGAGTCTTCAGATGAGTATGATGGCTCCCATCAGACAGACAGTGTTTGTGTTTTATATGAGTGTGTTTCTGTGTAAGTATCTTGGTGTGTGTATGTGTGTTTGTGTGTGTGTGTGTGTGTGTGTGAGAGAGTGTGTGTGTGTGTGTAAGTGTGTGTGTGTCCATGTTTAAGTTACAAAGCCATAGGGTGTTTTTCTGTGACTCATTTGTTGCCTTTTCGGGTGTGAATGTGAGTCAATGATTGTGTTAGTGTTTAACTGTTCAATGCTTGGGACGAACACAGCCTGTGGCTCTGGTCTCACAGACGAAGTTAATGAACAAACTGTAATTCAACCTTGACCGAGTGAGTCATCCAACTGACTGCCTGGACGCATTGTTGTGAGTGCAGAGAGGGTGAACAGGAGTTCATGTGGCTTTATAAGATATTACGTACCCATTGAAGCACAGAGTCTGTTTTAGTATCCCAACCATAATGGGTTCTCTGTGGGAGCAGTGGGAGTGTAGTTAAGAGGTCTGCCAAGTGAGCAGTCTGGACAGGTGGCATAGAATGGATTCTCAGTCTCTTTCTCTCTCTCTCTCTTCTGCTGTTCATTGTTTGCTCTGCTTGAATGCTTTACCTCTGTCTGTCTTTCTTTATCCTGTTCTTTCGCTCCTCTCCTCCCTCCTCCACCTGGTGCAGTCTTCCCCAGTGCACCACGGCTCTGGCACCAGCACCGGCTCTGCGACCGGCTCTCCCTCACAGGAGATGCTCTTCTGGCGCCTCCCTGAGCTCTACCGTGGGGACCAGGTAACCCGAGTGACCGGTGCATGTTTACTCTCCCACTGGGCCCACGGCGCCTCCTTGTGGACACTCGGTGTTCAGGGGTCAGCACGAGCCGAGCTCAAACTGACTCCAGACCAGTAGTTCATGTCTGTGTGCAAACATGGAGGGTGAACATGTGTGTCTGTTTAAATGTTTTGTCATGAAAACTGAAAATATACTCTGCTGAAATACTGTATGTAATAATAAAATGTATTCAGATTGTAATGAGTGTATCTGTATCAGTCCAGTATTTTAGACATAATGTTTAAGAACTGAGGTAAAAGACCAGAGCTTGTAGTAATTCAGAGGTGGGTGTCCCTGCTCTTCCCTGCTTCAGGTCGGTTCGTACGGTGGGAAACTCAAGTACATTATCTCATACGTTGCTGGACAGAGAGGAACACCGATCGACGATATTGATGTCCAGATTATTGTGAGTATGCACTCAGGTTTTATATATCATACACATATTGGATATAACACACTCTCACACACACACACACACTCATGAGTGTGCTCTATTTCAGGGAAATGACATCACCTTGGTGACACGGCAGCCCTGGCAGAGAAGCCGAGGTCCGCGGGAGACCCGTCATTTTGAGGTCATCTTCAGAGAGGTGAGAAGTGGAGCTGCAGTGCTGCCCAACCAATCACCTGTGCCTCTCATGACATCTGTCAACCAATCACCTGAGCCTCTCATGACATCTGTCAACCAATCACCTGTGCCTCTCATGACATCTGTCAAACAGAACGCTATGACTCCCACAGCTCATTACTTGACTCATTACTCATTATTAACAGTGGACTTTGTCATAATTCTGTATTATATAACACTTTGGACATTGGACATTGGACTTATGAAGAGCAAACATAGCCTTGTCTCAGCATCCTAACATGCTGGTGCATGGTTTCACTTCTCTCTCATTGGTCATATCTGTGTGTGTGTGTGTGTGTGTGTGTGTGTGTGTGTGTGTGTGTGTGTGTGTGTGTGTGTGTGTGTGTGTGTATGTGTGTCTGTAGGAACACTGGCAGCGTCCCGACGGCATGCCGGCGACGCGTGAGCACCTGATGATGGTGCTGGCGGACCTGGCCGACGTGATGATCCGCGCCTCCTACGACACGGAGATGCGCTCGTCCTCCATCCACGGCGTCAGCATGGAGGTGGCCGTGCCTAACTTCACCGGCCTGCAGCGGGCCGAGGAGGTGGAGCAGTGCCAGTGCCCGCCTGGGTACCAGGGCCTCTCCTGCCAGGTGAGAGGGGGATGAAGGAATAAAGTAGGGAGGGAAGGAATAAAGGAAGGTAGGACTGGTTGACTGAGTGACTGATTGACTGGATAAATTGATGGATGGATTTATGATTGAATGGATCGGTGGATGGATGGATGGATCAGTCAGTCAGTCATTCAGTCTGTCAGTCAGTCAATCAATCAATTGGAATTGACTCCAGATTTTAAGGGGGATTTTGAGTGCTGTTTAAATATTTTTTATCTGTTAACAAGTACTACTGCACCATATACTGTACCTGTTTGTATGCCTGGTGTATGTGTGTGTGTGTGTGTGTGTGTGTGTGTGTGTGTGTGTGCGTGTATGTGTGTCCATGCCTCAGGACTGCGCCCCAGGCTTCACCCGCTCCGGTAATGGCCTGTACCTGGGGAGCTGTGAGCCATGTGACTGCAACGACCACTCAGATACCTGTGACCCCGAGCAGGGCACCTGCACCGTGAGTGACACCTCAAACCCCTTGCACACTCTCCCAGCTCTGAACTGGGCTCAGGCTCCACTGGCCTAGAACATGGGATGTGAGAAATAGGAACGTGGGAAGATAAATGTGGGAAGAGTGTTTTGTATTTATAGTTTTGTTCTTTTGGTTCTGTATTTGTATCTCTGCTGGGACACAATCCTTCTGTGTGTGACGGTGTTTTGTAAGGCCTGTGCTGTGCTTGTGTGTCTGTGTGTGTGTGTGTGTGTGTGTGTGTGTGTGTGTGTGTGTGTGTGTGTGTGTGTGTGTGTGTGTGTCTGTGTCTGTGTAGAACTGCCAACATAACACCATGGGGGATATGTGTGAGAGCTGTGCCCCAGGATTCTTTGGCGACCCCACAGCTGGGACTCCAGAGGACTGCGCACAATGTGCCTGCCCACACAATGACCCCGACTTCCAGTGAGTTAACACAGCCTTACACACACACACACACACACACACACACACACACACACACACACACACACACACACACACACACACACACACACACACACACACTCACACATGTGGTAGAAACTACTGGTCCTCCAAATATCAGGATGTTGACGTATGGTTTTTGTGTGTGTTTTGTAGGTTCTCCCCAACGTGTGAGAGTCTGGGTAACGGAGGGTACCGCTGTACGGCCTGTCAGCCTGGTTACACTGGACAGTACTGTGAACGGTAAGCTGCCCGTCTACACACACACACACACACCCTCATTGATTTTCCAATGACTACTCTGGAAACTCTTAGCTGAATGACCTCGATATCTTCAGCTCAAGAGTCCTTATTGACCTATGAGCAATCGACTGACTCAAAACTGGCTCTCCACCATCATTCAGTGGCTGTAGACCATTGTTACGCAATCTGTAACACCACAAGAATGTGCTCTTTGGCATGTACTTAAGTGTTTGTGAGTTTTGGGTCTGATTATTCAATCAATCTTTTTTTCTGTCCTCTCCCTTCCTCTCCATTTCTTTCTCTCTCCCTCGCTGCTCAGCTGTGCTCCGGGCTACGTGGGAAATCCACAAGATAGGGTACCATGCCGCCCCCATGACTGTGAGTTCTTTTGCAATGCTTTTGCTGTTCAGCTATGATTTCTCCCTTATGAAGGTAGTAGAAATGCATTAAGTGTGTGTGTGTGTGTGTGTGTGTGTGTGTGTGTGTACAGCGGCTGCCAACCTGCTGGTGCGTGTGTACCCTGAGCGTGTGCTGGTGGTTCAGGGCTCTCCGGTGACGCTCAGATGCCAGGTGAGTGGCACTCGTCCACACTACTATCACTGGACCCGCAACGACGGACGTGCAGTGCCCAGCAGCGCGCAGAAACGTAGGCAAGGTAAGGGACACACGTGCATACACATACACACACACACACACACACACACACACACACACACACACACACACACACACACACACACACTCCATCTGACTGTCTCTTATGCTCTCTTTCACTCTGTTTCTCTCTCAAACACACACACACACACACACACACACACACACACAAAAACACACACACACACTGACTCACTCCATCCGTCTCTTATGCTCTCTTTCTCTTTCTGTCTCTCACACTCACTCACACACACACACACACACACACACACACACACACACACACATACTGTATAGACACACACTTTGCCATCATTATAGCTATTAAGACATCCTCTGCTATTGTTGAGTGTGGGATAATGAGCTCCCCTGGTCTGTTTCCGTTTCCCACCAGGAGAGGAGCTGTACTTCCCCAGTGTCCAGCCCAGCGATGCTGGAGTGTACATCTGCACATGCCGGGACCAGCGTAGCACCAACCACAGCCGAGCTGAGATCATCGTCACCGGTACACGCACACGCACACGCACACACTCACACTTACTAACTAACTCCAAGTTTAGTAGCCCTGGATGCATGTGGAATGTAAGCTGGAGGGTGGAGCTTTTGTATGTCCTCTGGAGCTCATCTTGTGCTGACCACCCACCTAATCAGGCGTGTGATTAGACCCACTCAGCCCACCCTGCAGACCTCATGTGGCCCTAATGCGCCCGGGTCTGCTGCATGGGATAGCTACACTCATTAGAGTAGCTCAGGGACCTGGGGCACGATGGATTGAGCTGGCTTTCCAAAACCTGATAGGCCCAGGGGACACAGGGCCCCAGGGCCGTCATTTCCCCTCTCATCTGAGGAGCGCCTCGGGGCTTTGGCTTCTCTAAGCTCCAGAGTGCAGTTAGCAGCAGACGGCCACTTCACCTCTGCCAAGTGAAGCAGATTTGTTAAGAAAGTAAGAAGTGATCTTGAGGCAACAAAGATCATATATGTTTTTTTTTTCTCTCCAACCGCACTCCCCATTCCTCCCTCTCTCTCTCTCTCTCTCTCCCTCTCTCTCTCTTTCTCTCTCTCTCTCTCTCTCTTTCTCTCTCTCTCTCTCTCTCTCTCTCATCTTGTGTGTGTAGCATCCTCCAAGCCCATCGAGGTGTTCATTGAGGAGCCCAAAGTCCAGAGTGTCAGAGTTGGTTCAGATGTGAGCTTCATCTGCACAGCCAAGAGCCAGGTATGGTACGCACACACACACACACACACACACACACACACACACACACACACTTGCTTAAGTACAGCATTAGCAATTCCCCATTACATAATGCAAAATAACATTACCGATGTTACTTGTACATCACATATACTTATATGTCACATTCCTTATTTTTTTAACCCCCTCTCCCAAACTTGTCCTTGAGTAGTTCTAATAATCTCACTGGCATGCTGTGTATGTGTGTGTGTGTGTGTGACATTTATTCTCGCTGCAGTCGCCAGCCTACACACTAGTCTGGACCCGGAAGGGCAACGGCAAGCTGCCGAACCGGGCAATGGACTTCAACGGCATCCTGACCATCCAGAACGTGCAGCCAGAAGACGCCGGCGTCTACGTGTGCACGGGCTCCAATATGCTGGCCATGGACGAGGGCACGGCCATCCTCTCTGTCCCAGGTTCGTGATTGGCCTGTCCCACTGCCCGTCCCCTCAAGCCCTGGCGCTCCTCCCCCCACCTCAACCATGCTCTCCCCTGATTGGTGCATGCGCCTGCCTGTCCTCAGCCTCTCTTCCACCTCTCTCTCTCTCCTGCTCTGATTGGCTGAGTGCTTGTTATAACTGTAATGCTGCTACACACCATGCCCATCCAAACCATCCCCCTCCCTGCTGAATGACCTTTAACCCCTGCTCGCTGCTTCCTCCAAGGATCCTTCTGTTATCCTCTCTCTCTCTCTCTCTCTCTCTCTATCTCTCTCTCTCTCTCTCTCTCTCTCTCTCTCTCTCTCTCTCTCCTGCTTGGGCTTGGCACGGTGTCTGTGTGGAACCTGCTCCACTAGCAGTATATGATACAGCTTGTGAAGAATCATCTAAGTGAATTATGACTGGGCTGTCTCTCAATTCAACATAATTATTAGTAATTGATAGGCCAAATGACTATGGGAGCTCCGCTGGTAGGCAGTTACTGATCAAAGCATTAAGGGACGATCACAGAGGGAGTCATCTGAAATGACACTGATGCACGCAGGTTACAGAGAGGTTTTTAACCACTGCAGAATCCCCTCCCCTTCAAAAATGACTAGCAGCACAGGAATTGACCTGATTGACCCCAGTTGCCCATGGTTTGGTCCTGATGAGGAGCCAGACTGGCCCCTGACCCCAGACCCCTGTTGACACATCCTAGAGGCGGTGGCTCAGGTGACAACCCTGGCCTTGTGAGATCTTCACCCTCCCACAACCCCATCTCCAGGCCCTCATGAACCCCCCCCCCCCTCTCTCTCTCGTCCCTCTCAAAGTCCAGCTCCAGTGTCTGCACCACCAACGTCCCTGCCCTACTCCATCCTCCACACAGCTCGCCCCAAACACCTCCTTACCCCCACCTCCCTCGAGTCGCCTCGTGAGGAGAAGTGCCCAGGGGAGCTGTAGATTAGATTATTATTATTATTAGTTCTCCTCAGCCTCGTCCCATTACACCTCCTTATTCCCTCTCTCCCACTCTCCTACTCCTGCTCCCTCAGCTCCCCAGACCCCACCTACCCCAGGGCCTCCCCATATCTCCCTCACGCACCTCCACTCCCCTCCCTCCCCTCCACCTCTGGTGTAGAGTGGAAGGGTGTAGCTGTGGCCTCTGCTGTGATCCCCTTCATCAGCTCTGGTGTGGGGCTCTGCTCTGTCCCATCCAATGGTGTGTTCTTCGGCTGCCTTCCTCTGGTGGTGTTCAGCTAAAACGCCGGTGTGGGTTTCCTGGGGGCCTCTGCTTTGTGGGGGCGTTCCGGTGCTGGGTGTCGGGTGCTTCTGTCTTTCCCCTGAAGGCTGTGGTGCTCCGGGGGGCAGGTGAGGAGATGAGATCTGAGAGGGCAGGGAGGGCCTGGTGACACTGGCAAGAGAACCGCACTGCGGAAACCCAAACAAATACAAAAAAGAAGCAGAGGGGAAAAACGAACAGTTGGTTAATGTTGTTGTTATTGCTGTCTGAATTATGTCACTGTTTTTTTGTTGTTGTTGTTGTTGAATGTTTTTCAAAACGGTGCTATGAGGTGCTATGGTTGGACAGGACCGGGCAGATCAGCAGATGCAAATGCAGGGTCCTGTGTCTGTGGACTTTAGAGAGGTACAGACATGCTGTAGTCCCAGCATTCCCTCTGTATCTGTGGTCTTTACATTTGCATTTATTCGTTTAGCAGACGCTTTTATCCAAGGTGACTTAACAAAAATGAGGAATAACATTCAAGCTACAATGCAGAGGAGACTTCTAAAAAAGACGTGCTGTAGTCCCCGCCTGCTCCAACATTCATATGATAGAATAAGAGGCTGTGTGTCCGATAGCCAGATACCCAGATCAGTGGCATGGCTTTTTTTTTTTCATAATACTGTACGTTTGACTAGTCCTGTCACTATTTTTTATCATTTTATATTATGTGTTGATGTTACTGCTACTCCAAGAAAAATGCCACTGTGCCCTTCAAGACTGAAGCAAAACTTACATATCATGTCAAATCTTTTTTTTACAATCATATACTTGTAAAAAAAAACACTGATTGATTTTTTATCTTCACACTTTGTATTAGCTTTTTGCATTTAAGAATCACATATAGCTACTGTAAGTGTAATTCGAGGTAATTGTTTACATCAGTTGTAATGAGCTTGTCACAAACACTGGAATAATTTTTAATTGGCTATTTAATGTATGTCACACTTTGTGAATATATTCTGATTTGTCTTGATGTTCTGCACTGTTTAAGATGGGGTTGTAAGGGCAGTTATCACATAGTGCTACATTTATATTTTATAGGTACGAGGTACATCTATGTATGACTACTAAGACTTAATTTTCAACAATGAAATGATTTTTTATCAGCCGTTATCTTATTTTTTTTTTTTTACATTTTTTAGATCTCATAGATTGTTCTGGAGATTGTTGCTATGGTGCTTTCCTGTCAGATGAGAATCTTCACCAATGTTTATACTTTCATATTCCAGTGTATTTAATTTATGTAAACTGTGAAATGTCTGTATAAATGTCTGTAAAAAATTAAAATGTTTTTGATTAAAGTATCTCTGTTAGAGCATATACAGTGGACCAGACAAAAATGAAAAATGCAAACCAGCAGGTCTAAGGTCTCATCTCCACTCAAACACAGGTCAATTGTCAGTCATTCCCTGTAAAGTACAGGGGTTGCACAGCTGGAACACCCCCAGCAGGTCTGATAGCAGCAGACATGTTAGTTTGAGACTCCTTCACAAGTGCCCATAACGTTTGCACAGCTTCAGTGGAACTTTACAATGTGTTTTACTTTTTACTGAATCACAAGCTGTATCCAACAAATATGTATGGATGTTTGGACTCCATGCAAGTAAAGCTTTGACATGTTTTTTACTACTACTAACTGCATGCAGTTTGTGTGTTTGTGTGTGTGTGTGTGTGTGTGTGTGTGTGTGTGTGTGTGTGTGTGCAATGGATTTTCTACCCTCTTGTTTCCTCATTGGATTCTCTGCTCTTGTTATATAATTCCATGTACTTGAGTAAATGTGCATGGATATATGTTTTGGAGGGGTTTGAGATAAGTGTGTACAGTATGTGTGTGTACGCACACATAGGTGCGTGTTGTGTGTGGGGTTAAATGATAATGTCTAGTTTAGAGAATGTGTGTGTCTGTAAGTGTGTAGCAGGCATGGGCTGCATGTGATGATGCCTATGCCATTAAAAACGAATGCTTGTGTGTTTGAGTGTGTGTGTGTGTGTGTTTCTGAGCTGTGGTGTGCACCTCACCAGGTAAGTCTTAATGTCTGGAGTCTAACTTTGATTGGCTCTTTCGGATCACCTGATCTCCACCTGGTGCCTTAACATCTCCCTGTATACATCCACACTCAGATGCAGAATCTCCCCGACACCCTAGAGTCAGCCTCTGATTGCATCTAAAGTAAGACCAATGTCAGTCCATGATACGGTCGAGACTTGAGCTGCTACATGTGGCATCGATGGCACGTGGTGGAGATCAGGTGGCACTGGGCACGGTGTGTGGGCGTGCAGGTGGGCATCAGGGCCAGCCAGCGCTCTGAGGGTCTCACCCGTGGGTGTGTGTGTTTCTCACAGAAGCGTCTCAGACGCAGATGTTTTACACAGCCTATGAAATGTTTGAAGGCCATAGGAAGCGTAAGTCTGCATGCACCCCTCCCCCCTCCTTAAAAACCCCTCTGCATGACCACCTCCCTCCACCAGCATGGACCACGCCACTCCAGTCCTGCTCACGTACTGCACACACACACACACACACACACACACACACACACACACACACACACACACACACACACAGACACACACACACACACACACACACACACACACACACACACAAACACACACACACACACACACACACACAGGGCTGTACGTGTGTGACTGGAGTGGCCCCGGCGGAGCTGACCGCTGCATGTGCTCAGGCGAGGGAGACTCCTCTGTTGAGATCACCATCAGTTCACAAACACAAACAGCATTTAGGAAACACAGCCCTGACTGCCCTCAGGCTCAAGGCATAGTAGCGTGTACAGTCACTCAGTCAGCTACCTCACTCAGCCCCCCGCACCTTCACACTCCCCATTCAGGTTAATTGACTCTGCATAAGGCTTAGTGTACTGTGAAACTGCTGCCTGCACTCAGTGCTTTGCATTCAGATCCCTGGCCATGATTCGCAAGAGGCGGCGGTGTGGTTTTTTACAAATGGGAGCAGTGAATCACAGCTGAAATGGAGAGCCAAAGTGTGACGTCATCGATCCCTTACAACAATGCTGCTTGTTTCAAACTTGTTCCAAACTGCGTTGGAAACCAATCTTTATGAAAAGCAATCTCCATGAAGCTATCAAGAATCATTAATTCAAAGAATCGGTAAAAAAGCTGATATTGTGACTCATGTGCCATGAAGTATGATACATATTTATTTTATATAAATTTGCCATTAATTACTTTTTTTAATGCCATGTTTTATAATGTCAGCCATTCCACTGATTGATTTAGGCTCATCATTACGGAAATCATTACGGAAAAATTGGATCGGCCAACTACCACTATAAGTTAGAATTTGAAGTTTAGCTGCCATTGTTATGGGGGGTGACATCATCACTTTGCTCCTGTATTGCCACAGCTGTAATGGAGAAGCCCTCTGTCGCAGGGTCACGGTGATCTCAGACAGTGTACCCCCTCATCATCAACAGAGAGGAGTCCCTCTTAACACCATCCATTCCCTCTCTCCTCACTCTCTCCCTTCTCTCTCCCTCCCTCTCCATCTTCCTCTTCTGTCTCTTTTTTCTCTTCACCTTTCCTTCACCCCTTCCTGTCTTTTTTTCTTTTGTCCTTCTTCATCCCTGTTCCACCCCTTCCTTCACCCATCCTCCTCTCATACACCCTCTAATCACTTCCCCATCTCTCTTCCCACCTCTGTCTTCTCCTCTTTCTCTCTCTGTTCCCTCGTTCCCTCTCCTTCCTCTTTCTCACCCACTCTGCTCAAATCCCATCACTCCAGATGTTCACCACATCTGCACTAGAGTTTCCTTCATTACGCTTCAAACATCATACTGTGTTGCGCAAGCATCATCCATCTGCACCTGCATTCCATACCTACACTAAGGCTCACCTGTGATCACTGAGTACTGTCATTGACTGCATATGACCAGGCACAACACACACACACATTATACACAAACTAATTAGGTAACCGCATACATTTTAGTCTAAAGCCACAGACATGTAAGTTGAGTTTCAGCAGTTACCATAGGACAGACATCTGAAAAAGGCCAGGAGGCACTATAAATCTGTCAAAACCACAATTGCATCAGAGCAGCATCATCCATAATGACCAACTTTGTAAATAGGAGACCATAGGTTATTTTTTTAAGAACCTACACACACTCATACCCCACAAACTGTGAGAAGTCTATATAGTGGGCATTGACTGTCGCTGTCCAATGCTCATATTTTTAACTACACTACACAATCTTAAGGTCAAGCATCTCATCACAAGCTCAGGAATAGAGATGAAGAACACTGATCATCTTCCAGCCAATAGAGAGAAGATGAAAACTGGCATAGTATCGTGAGGGAGAGAGTAAATACAGATGGATAGTTGCATCTAAGGTAAGTAATTAGTGTAGAGTTACTCTGTTGAGGGACGTAGACCTATACAAGCACATGGAACAACAGTTTGTGTATGAGAGAGAGGATGTGTGTGTGTGTCTGTATGGGAGAGAGAGAGATAATGTGTGTGTGAGAGAGAGAAAGGGTGTGGATGTGTGTGGATTATGTATATGTGTAACCTTGTGTGTGCTGTGCTGCAGCTGTGGAGGGATCCCAGCCTGTGGCCACGGTCCACCCCCCAGTCCTGACGCTCCAGCAGGGTCAACGGGCCGAGCTTCGCTGCACTGCCACCGGAAGCCCCACCCCAGCCATCGAGTGGATAGGTAAGCACCACACACACACACACACACACTGTCCTTAAGGCCTGGAGTCCTTAAAGAAGAATTCCTGCTATTTTTCACATACTGTAGATCTCTATTTCTTGAAGTCACTGTAGGCTGCAGCAACTCGAGTTGGGTAGAACTGATTGTTTTTCGGTTTTTGATGTACCGACAGTACTCGGTGACCTCGAGAAACACCGGAATTCTCCTTTAAGGTCTGGTCACCCTCTGGTCTAAGCCCTCACCACTGGAATCCCCACCCTAGCCACTGAGTGTATACAGTAGATGAACACCACCAGCACCCTACGTACACATACATACACACACAAACACACACACTGTCCTTTATTCCTGGAGTCCTTTAGACCTGAGCCAGTAGGTACCCCTCTGATGTTTGTTCCTCAAACATGTACTGTACCACTGTTAAGTTTATCTGAAAATACTTTCTTTTTTTTTGTACGTTTGCGGGAGATTCTCCTATATGTCCTCCAGTCATGCAGTGGTTTGCCACCTGCGTGTTAACATGCTGGTGACCTTTTAATGGGACTCGCATGTCCTGAGGTGCGCTTTCAGACCTGATTATTTATCTGGAAAGTTCCACCTCGTCCCATGTGTTGGTGATTTAGAGTGTTTCCTCTAACAGTTCCTCCTCTGTCCCTCAGCCCCACCAGGCGGCCGGATCAGCCCCAGCGCGGTCATCCGCGGGGGAGTTCTGACCATCTCCTCTGTGGAGCGGTCGGACGAGGGCGAGTACATCTGCAAGGCCCTCAACATCCACGGAGAACACACCGCCCGCGGCGTCCTCTACGTGCACAGTGCGTCCCTCTTTAGCCTACATGTGAAATGGACAGATCCTTCATTGCACAGCCCTGCTATCTTCTCTCTTAAAACAGTCTGTTTCTAATCATTTGGCAATGTGTTATCTAATGTGTGTGTGTGTGTGTGTATGTGTGTGTGTGTGTGCTTGTGTGTGTGTGTGTGTGTGTGTGTGTGTGTGTGTGCGTGTGTGTGTGTGTGCTTGTGTGTGTGTGTGTGTGTGTGTGTGTGTGTGTGTGCGCGTGTGTGTGTGTACCTCAGGTGCCAGTCTGCCTCAGGTCCAGGTGAGCCCCCAGCGTGTGGAGGCCCACGAGGGTCAGACGCTGCGTCTGTACTGCCGTGCTGGTGGCACGCCCAGTCCTGGCCTTACCTGGAAGAAGAGGGGCGGAGAACTCCCCCCTCAGGTGAGATACCCACCCCACCCCCCCCACCCCCTCCCCTCCGCACCCCTAAAACCCTAACCCTGCATCCTGGACTGCACACTTCTAAGGGTTATGTTACTGGTCAACTATTTGGTTTGGTTGTATTTTGACTTTCTCCTTTCTTTCCCACTCTCTCTCTCTTTTTCTCCCTCTTCTTTTTTTTCTCTCATTCTCTCTTTCTCTCTTTGTCTGTCTCTTTGTTGTTCTCCACCATTTCTCTTGTTTGTTTTTGTCTTGCTGTTTTGTGTTCAGGCCATTCCCTCTCACGGTTTCCATCAGTTTAAAAGCAACAGTCTCGATGTGTTACAGAGACAAGTAGAGGAGCTGCAGGTCTGTCCGTCTGTCCATCTGTCTGTCCACCCCCTCAACCCCTCCAACATCTCCCTTTGTCAGACTCACCCCATCCCATATTACTGATGATCATTGCGCCCCCTAGTGGACTAAGTGCATGGTCAAAAGGGTTTTGCTGATTCATATCAAATTAATTCATAACAAGCAAAAGGCTCCGTGATAAGTGTGATAATGTTTTTTATATTTACTGACCACACACACAACACAGTTTGGAACCAACATGTGTTGGAAGTGAGTGACATCAGTGCTCTGAACCTCCTCACTGCACCTTCAGCTCTGTGCCCTCTGCCCCCCCCCCCCCGCATCCCCAACTCCTAATTTCCTCCCTCCACTTGCTCATTCTGCCTCCCTTCTTCATCTACTGTTTGCATCGCATCGTAGCACCCCTCACACCCCATCCCCTCTTATGGACCTCTCCCTCCACCCCCCATTACCCACAATTCACCATTTCACTGCACCTCTCCTCTGTTTACACCCACTCTGTCCTTTGCTGCCACCTCTCCTTACTCTTTAGTAGCCTACACCTCCTTACTGTCATCTGCTGTCTGCATGGTGTCACTGCACCTCCTGGACGCTACTGCCCCTCACTCACTATCACTCTCCCTAGCATGCTTGCTCTGGGTGCACTGAGTGTGTGTGTGTGTGTGTGTGTGTGTGTGTGTGTGTGTGTCTGTGTCACATGCCATGTGTGATCTAAACCAGACCGATAGGACTCCTGGTGGAGGAGATGTGCAGCTCTGTGTGATTGTGAGCCGAGTGGCTCCACTGAGACAGAGAAAGGAGACGGGAGCTCTATTTTGCTTGTTGTTTAGGGGCCCACCCAATGAGCCCTTGTTCTTGCTTTCACGTTGTTACGATTTCATCCTCAATCATTTACAGCAATCCTGTAATCATCTAATGACGATCCTATTAACACCAATCAGTGTAATTGTATGTCAAATCAGTGTTGCTCTTTTAACTTGTAATTACCGTTGAAGTTACTGTTGTTATGGTAACTTCGCTCAGGAGGGCCTGAAGCTTGTCTGCAGCAGAGGATGCTGCTGAGTGCTCGGCAGCACCCTCTTCAGGCCACACCGATAATTGGCTTAATTCATTATTTCAGAGTGATTAAACCAGATGCTGGCAAAACAACAACTAAACAAAAAATGGCTCACTCCGCCAGATCTTGGAGGGAAATACACTGAAGAAGTTGCTCTAGTCAGTTGATAATAAAATGCTTAATGTGGTCTTTGAGTAAGGAGCTACAGTCACAGGGAAGCCAGAATCCAAGAATTCATTCTCAGTAATGGTATATTAGAGCCAGGACATACGTCTCAATATATATCCCATACGTCTCAATACATATCTCATACGTCTCAATACATTTCCCATATCCCATACGTCTCAATACATATTTGTTTGAATGAGCAGATGTCTTCGTTTTGATCCATTTTGAATGATAGCATCGTTTGGCTATGCAGACTTCCAAAGGGACTGCTTATTAGATGACTTCTACCTTATGAGCTAAGCTAGCTACTTCTGAGCTATATCTCCCATAAACACATACTGGCCTCACTTTGGTCATAGGATGGTGTAGTCTAGACTCTAGAGCACAGTAGCATAGATGAAGTGTGACGCTTGAAGCTGATCAAATGCATTTGTTTTACACGCTCATAGTCAAACTCTACTGTTCTCCCAGCATCTGGTGCTAGAGCCAAAGCCTTAATATGTATCGTCTTGCATGAGATGTTTGAGCTGCTCTGCTCCATGCTGCTGTGGTGTGCGACGTTGTGCGATGTGTGTGTGAGCAGTGTGCCGTGCGGGGGAGCTAGTCTCTCCGTAGGTAAGTATGTAAATATCGACTTTGTGGATAAGGCACCTCGTCTGACTCGCCTGTGCTTTGCAGGCTCGTATGGAGCGCACGGACATCGGCACCCTGCTCATCCCCAACATCAGGCCGGCAGACTCCGGCACCTACCTCTGCGTGGGCACCAATGCCATCGGCTCCTCAGAGGCTCGCATCGAGGTCACAGTGACCAGAGGTTAGAGGACACTCTCAGAGCTGTGTCCATGTACAGTAGTATAGGAATTCTGTAGTTGTGTAGAATTTTGTAAGTGTACATGTATGTGTAGACTACTGAAGATTACAGAATGTGGGACTCATCCATTTGTGTGTGTGTGTGTGTAGCGGACAACTCTCAGGTCTCCCAGGAGATCACCATCCAGCCTTCCATCGCTTCGGTGGCCGAGGGGGAGACTCTGGAGCTGAACTGCGTCGTCCCTGGCAACCCTCCTCCCCCTGTCACATGGCAGAGAGCCACAGGCTACCTGTCCTCAAATCACCTGGTGTGAACTTCAGCCCTCAAACACACACTTACTACTGCTGCAGCTTATTTACACCATAAAACCTTTTGCATTGTTTAATGTATGTAAAAGTAGAAATCACTGAAATGGTGCGGTGTGTGTGTGTGTGTCTGTGTGTGTGTGTGTGTGTGTGTGTGTGTGTGTGTGTGTGTGTGTGTGTGTGTGTGTGTGCGTGTGTGTGTGTGTGTGTGTGTGTGTGCGTGTGTGTGCGTATGTGTGTGTGTGCATGTGTAGGTCCTGGGAACACAGCTGCTAATCATGCAGGCATCGGAGGCTGACTCTGGGGAGTACATCTGCCGGGCGAACGGTGGCTCTGGGCTGCGGCAGGTGGCCGTGTCTGTATCTGTCACGTCCAGCGCCTCCCGTAAGACCCGTTCTCAGCCCTCCCCCCCACAACCCTCAGACTGCCCAAATAACACAGTACTCCTTACTAACAACTTGTCAGTAGCCTCAGTAATGGAGCCTATTTCATTCATTTCCCATGACATAATAATTCCCCATTTAGACACCAGTCAGTCATCTCTCAGCACTTACTTATTTCCAGCTCCACAGTGACACAGAGACACTCACTCTCTCACTACTGCTTTGTACGGTTTCAAATAACCCAGCACATAAACAGGGAATGAGTCACTCCATATTGTAGCAATTAGCTTTTCATTGAGTAATTATCTCATTGACTCAAGCACAAACACACTGTAGCTCATTATGGCTCACATCTTCAACTCCATAATAATGCACTCATTCATTACCTAAATATCACATTCATTATCGGCATACTCCCTCTACACACATCACCAAGCCAATAACCCTGTTTGTACGTCCTTAATAACCCAGGCCCGTGTGTGTGTGTGTGTGCGTGTGCGTGTGCGTGTGCGTGTGCGTGTGCGTGTGCGCGTGTGTGTGTGTGCATGTGTGCATGCGTGTGTATATGTGTGTGTTGTGGCTGTAAGCAGGTCTCCAGAGTCCCATCATCTCCATCGAGCCCCACAGCGTGGCGGTCAAGCTGGGCGAGTCGGCCACGTTCAGGTGCCGAGTCTACAGTGGAGCCCAACCTGTACGCCTGGAGTGGAAACTGTCCAACAACCAGCCACTGCCAGGTAACTTCCCCACCTTCAGATCACCGTTTACCCTCACACACCTGAGATTTTATTTTATTATTTGGCAAACAGTGGTGAACGTTCCTGGCGAACATGTTTTCTCTCATCAATTGTAACGGTAACACTTTGTCCAGCTCATGTCCAGCTCCACTGAATGGTCACGAGAACTACCTCCTCAGACGAGTGTTTGCAAACGTTTGCCAAAAACTCAAGGCAGACAGAAACCTGTTTGCAAACTCTCACAAACGTTCGCCTGTGCTTGCAAATTTGAACGCACCTCAGGCTTCAGAAGGTAAACGTCTTACCATGTATTGGTTCTACATCTCCACATAAACCAGGTGATTTCACTAATTAGCTCATCTACCTGGCTGAAGAGTTGAACCTGTTTAGAATCAGCTGGTTTTTTACTGAATGGTTGGAACAAATACTTGGTAGGACTTTTACTTTTCAGAAGTCGGGTTTCTAATCTCTGTGACACACCCTGTTAGTAATAGTATGTTATTTCCAATAGCACACCCTAGTCCACACTTTATGCCCCAAGTCATTTAGCTTCATGTTCACCTTTACTTCCCTTTGACTTTACAGTCAAACCCTAACCCAGAGGTAAAGGGACAAGATGTCCCTTTTGTATACACATACATTGTATACACAACCATACTGTACTCTACCTGCACTTGGTATTAATGCTTCTTTGCGCTTCTGGTTGGATGTCAACTGCATTTCATTGGCTCTGTACTGTACTCTGCTAAATCACAATACAGTTGAATCTAATCTAATCTAAAAAATGTTGGAGTTAAGTGTATTTGTTGTGTATGTTTATGTTTGCCAGTGATTTATTTATTTGCTTGTCACTTCAGATAATGCAAAGGTCAGCTCAGACGGCTCCGTCATCACCATAGTGAACGTCAACCCCAGCAACCAGGGCACCTTCCGCTGTGTGGCCAGCAATCTGTTTGGCATCACACACAGCATTGTCTCGCTTATCATCAAAGGTAACATCACCTTTAAAGCAGGATACACTCACACACACACACACACACACACACACACACACACACACACACACACACACACACACACACCTCAGCTCAGCCAGTGACTTGATTAAAGTCCACACATAAACTATATAAACATTCACTTTCAGTTATTGTTATGTAGTTGTCGTACTTGGAGTGAACGGCCCTTAACTGTTTGAATTCCACAGGCATTCCCAAAATGACTCTAGTCTGTCAGAATAAAAAAATAAATGCTCAGTGTGATCAAACTCAATACAACTCTTCAGTGGCCCCCTTGTTTATGATTGCCTCTGTTGTGCTGTTGGTCAGAGTCGCCCCGAGCCGTGGTGACCCCAGCTGGCCCGGTGCGGGTGAGGGTGGGCGACCCCATCAACCTGGAGTGCCAGACGTCCGGAGAGCCCCGCGCCACTGTGTCCTGGCACCGGCTGGACAGCGCCCGCAGAACACTCATCAGCAGCCCCGTGCCCATGGAGTCCAACGCCGTCATGCAGGTGGGTGGGTCTGGGTATGGTGGACACGGGTGGGCAGTTGGGCATGGTGGACACGGGTGGGCAGTTGGGCATGGTGGACATGGGTGGGCATTGGGAAGATGGCCAAGTGGTTGAAAGGAGGTCTTGTCTAAGATGTCATGCAGGTGTGTGGGTTTGGGCAAAGTGGAGGGGTGGGCAACTGGGCAAATGGGTAGTAGGAGGTGGATAGATAGATAGAGTCTTTATTGTCCCATAGGGATAATCATTTCCACAGGTTTTCCATTACATGTTCCATAGCACTGGCACTCCATAGAAAAAACATTTCACATGTAACACATAACACATACATCCCATCCACCCCTGTGACATATAGCTCATCCACACATCAGGCACATAACACATACATCCCATCCACCCATGTGACATATTTTCCATCCACACAGCACAAGCATGACATATAACAAGTAACATATATCCCATACACATTCAACACCAAAAATCACATCACATTAAGACATCCACATTCGTCAAAATGAAAAACAGAAATCTACATGACAGTATTGAGGTGATGGTGGCAGCTTTACAATTTGTTTAGTGCTGTGATGGCGGTAGGAACAAAGCTTTTTTTGAAAGTGGCTTTAGTCCAGTTCAGTGCTCTATATCTGCAGCCGGATGGGAAGTGTGAAGAATTGATTCAGGGGATGGTCTGTGTACGTGCTAGGCATGTGATGGCTGTGTCATTCATGTCTGAAAGGCTGGGTGTGGGGAGACTGATTATCTTGGAGGCAATATGTGTGATTTTAATTGTCCTGACACCATTGTGAAAACTGTGAAATTGAGTCCTGGTACGTTGGAGTTGTTGTTGAGTAATCCAACTGGCAGTGTCATCAGCGTATTTGTAGGAGGTAGTGACGGGTAATGGGCTGTTGCAGTCGTTGGTGTACAGTAGAGTTGGATGTCTCGAGACCGGTCTTGGTCTCGAGACCACTTTTACGTGGTCTCGGTCTTGTCACCGTCTTTGGTCTTGGTCTTGTCTTGGTCTCTGATCCCTCGGTCTTGTCTTGGTCTCATTGTCTTGGTCTTGCGGTCTCAGGTCGACATAGTGGTCGGGAGATTTGCAACAAATAATGTCCATGATACAAAACATAACATTCGATAATGCAACATTAAATTATTTCGCCTTTCACGCCCTTCAAATGCAACCTTTCAAATGCAACCAATCAATGACATACATATATTTTGTTGTGATTAAGAAACTGGCACTCATCCAATCAAAAGTGTAGCCAGCGTGAAACGTTAGGTTTACGTCGTACAGTAGCTGTCAGTCTCAGTCAGACCTAGTAATAATAATGTCAGCGAATTCCGCCATCATTACATTTGCATTCACGGAACATAAAGAAATTTGCAGTCCAGGGGCAAGAAAGAAGCATTCTGCAAAATGCAAGTTTTTTTTTTTTGGTCTTGATCTCGTCTCGGTCTCGTCTCGACTTTGTCTTTTTCTTGACTCAGTCTGTCTTGGCCTTGGTCTCGTCTTGGTCTCGGTTTAGGCAGTCTTGACTACAAGTCTAGTGTACAGGGTGTAGAGGAAGGGGCTGAGAATACATTCCTGGGGGGCTCCGGTGTTGGTGATGATGGTTGATGATGTTGTTGAGCCAATTCTCATGGTCTGAGGTCTGTTGCTGAGGAATTTATGGATCCAGTGGATGAGAGGTGGGGGTGGGGGTGGGGGGTGTGGAGGTGATGTGATTTCTTGATGAGCTGGTGACGTTGGATTGTGTTGAAAGCGGAGCTGAAGTCAATGAAAAGGACTGAAGCAAAACTGCCAGGTGTCTGTAGGTGTTGAAGGATGGAATGGAGAAGGCATGTCACTGTGTCCTCCGTACCTCGTCTGGGTCTGTATGTGAAGTGATGTGAGTCCAGGTGTTGTCTGACGGTTGGCAGGATGAGGTGAAGGATTCATTTTCAGTCAGTTTAATCTAGTCTTTTAGACTAATATAGTCAGATAGATTAAAGTAATGTAACATCTAAGGTCTGATGCCTTGGTGTGAGTTTTAGTTTGATATCCCTGCAGGTCCTGGTGGCGCGGCCGGAGGACAGTGGCACCTATGTGTGTGTGGCCCAGAATAGCCAGGGCACCACGGAGACGCGGGTCGAGGTGCGTGTGGAAGGGGGACCCCAGGCGCCGATGGCCCCCCGTGCCTCTGTCCAGGAGCCGCTGATGGTGGTGGTAGAGGGCCAGACGGCCATCCTGCGCTGCCACGCCCAAGGTATGTGCACCTGTTTGGCCTAAACACTACCAGACCTTTAACCTTCATACATAATACTTCCTCAGTTTCCCACAGTCCAGGGGATCGGAGGGTTTTATTTTGATGTAATATTGACATAATAATGAAAAAGCCCTTTAATGTGTACTATACTACTGTCTCAGCTATAGTCTCTGTCAGGTGTCTAAGAGAGCCTTTGTTGTGTCGAGGGAGTGTCGAGGTCTGTCTACCATTTTAGCGTCAATTCATAGAAAGACACTGAC
>NC_055963.1:31369075-31371575 GCF_018492685.1 Alosa sapidissima
TCTGGCAGCTTCTCTCTCTCTCTGTGTCTACTGTATGTATGCCAAAGTTTACTATTTGACATGGAATGCCTTTTAATCTGTTTGTCTGTGTGTGTGTGTGTCTGTGTCTGTATGTGTTTGTGTCTGTGTGTTCACGTGTCCAGGTTGTATCCGTCAGTTGATTCTGCAGGGGGAGGAAGTGATCTTTAAAGACTTGGACCGCAGCTCCACCGGCGTCTCCAACTGCCCCACCTGCGAAGACCAACCCTGCCAGGTTATTATGGACAAACACACACACACACACACACACACACACACACACACACACACACACACACACACACACACATTAAGACTTCTAGATTCTATCACATGGAAACACACAGTCAAAGACATGGTAGTGATACTGCTGCCATTGTGAAAACTAATATGTTCCTAATGGTGATGATAATGTGTTGATATATTTTATAAATGCTCCTCTGTAAAGATGATGATGATGATGATGATGATGAAGTGATGTTGATGATGTTTGCAGAACGGTGGAGTTTGCCATGATTCCAACGCCAGCCTGTATAAATGCACTTGCCCACGTGGGTTCAAAGGCAGCAATTGCCAACATCATGCTTCCTTGCACTGTCACACAGGTAAATTACACACACACACACACACACACACACACACACACACACAAGCCTACACCAAAATACATACTGACCATGATCCATCCATAGTAAGTTCATGATCTGTGTGTGGTTCAATTCTTTGTTTATCCAGAGGCCTGTGGCCCTGACGCCACCTGCATCACCAGGTCCAACGGGCTGGGTTACGACTGCCGCTGCCATCTGGGCAAGTCAGGAGACAAGTGCATGCAGGGTAAGGCCCTCCTCCATATCCATATTCAACCCACCCCCCCACCCCACCCCCCCCGGCAGTGCCCATCCAGTGGAATACTCTCAGCCATTCGGATGCCTCTCTCTCTCTCTCTCTCTCTCTCTCTCTCTCTCTCGCTCTGTCATTCCATGGACGTTCAACCTCAGTGAGGACGTTCAACCTCAGTGAGGACGTTCAACCATAGTGAGTCAGGGCAGTGTACTATCCTGCTTCCCCTCTTGCAGGAGCGAGGTGCTGTGCAGATTGCTGTGCCGTGGCTTGAACGCCTCTGTTCTGTTCTGTGTGTTCTGGACAGGCACGCTGGTGACCGTTCCCCGGTTCGTGAACAGCGACTCCTACATCGCCTACCCGCCCCTGACCAACATCCACAACGACCTGCGGGTGGAACTGGAGTTCAAGCCCACGGCGCCCGACGGCCTCATGTTCTTCTGCGGGGGCAAGAAGATGAAGACTGAGGACTTTGTGGCTGTGTCCATGGTGGGCGGTCACGTGGAGTTCAGATACGAGCTGGGCTCAGGTGAGATATGAGCACAGGTGAGGTCTCACATGATTCAGGTGAGATATGAGCACAGATGAGGTCTCACATGATTCAGGTGAGATATCAGCAACATACCAGGTGAGATCTCACATGATTCAGGTGAGATATGAGCAACATACCACAGGCACACCAAATATCAGCGATCAGCAACCACACCACAGTCTCACATGATTCAGATGAGATATGAGTTTGTACAAGGTAAAGTCTCACATGATTAATGTAGGGACTATTAAGTCAGATTTTTCTTTTCACATGTGATTGTGATTGTGATTTGAGGGAATTTAAATTGAGGTTAATTAATGGGTGAGAAATGAAGAAAGATAAAATATGAGGTAGAGTATGAACTGTCTGAAGCTACTGCCATGTCAGACATTGAGAATGTTTTTCAGACAGATGCAGCTGTGCTGGTGAACAAATAAAATTATCCAATCATGAGCCCTTTTAGTGTCTTGGCAGAGGTATCCACATTTTGATTTAAAATGCCCAAGACTTTCATGGAGTTCATGATACCATGGACCATAATGAGGTTCCCAGGGCCTTTGGATTTAAAACAGCCCAGAAGATCAAAGACCCTCCATCATACTTATTAGGCATTGGTTTCATTTCAGCATAGTCATTCTTCTTTGTACGCCAAACCCACATTGAATGTTTGTGGGCAAATAGCTGAATTATCTTTTCATCAGACCATTCCAACACAATTCCAAGCAAAGCAAATTTAGCACTTCAAGTAACTTACATTAGTTATGGTAAATGACAAGAAAGGCTTTTTAAATCACTTCTGATATATATTTTTTATACTTGGTGGCCCCAAGATGCTACTTTAATCTCCAACATTGATCCTTAGGGCCTCTCTTACCATCCTCCTCACTGTGTGTAAGGGCGAGATAGACACTCGTCCTTATGTTTATGGTTCATAGCAGACCATTTTGTCCAAAGCGACTTATAATTAACATTACATCAACATTAAAAAGTACAGTTTACTATACTCATACTTCATAGCAGACCATTTTTTCCAAAGCGACTTATAATATCATAATAATATTTTGATATTATAATATTATAAAAACATCAACATTAAAAAGTATAGTTTAC
>NC_055963.1:31376575-31411575 GCF_018492685.1 Alosa sapidissima
ATTCATACGCAGTGTGTTATCTCCAGTCAAACCTAAGGTGGTCTTCAGGGGCCAGAGAGCAGAGAGGGTCAACGCAGAGAGCAGAGATGGTCAGCGCAGAGAGCAGAGAGGGTCAGCGCAGAGAGCAGAGGATGAAAGAATGAAATGGTTTGGAGAGGGAGGAGAAAAGAGGAGAGATTGAAGGTAGAGGTAGGGATAGAGAGAGGTAGAGAGGAGATGGAGAGGTGGGGAGAGGAAGAGAGAGGGAGTGGTAGAGAGAGGTACAGTAGAGAGAAGGATGGAGAGGTAGTGAGAGGAAGAGGTGGGGAGAGGAAGGGAGAGGTAGTGAGAGGTATCGGACCTCAGTTAGTCTTATTTTATTCCCAACCAGACCTGATCAGACCTTAGTTAGTCTAAATTTATTCCCAACAAGACCTGATCAGACCTCATAGTTAGTCCCAGTTTATTCCCAACCAGACCTGATCAGACCTCAGTTAGTCTCAATTTATTCCCAACCAGATGGGATCAGACCTCACCTCAGCTCTCACAGGGATGATTATTGTACCTAAACAAAGGGAACAAAATAGGAATGATTTGCTCAGGAGTATAACAGCATAACAGGTTTGTCTTTGTGGGAGTACCCCCAAACTACATAGACTGGAACTGCACAATCTGCACGGGTGAGCAGTAGATGGTGTTTGATTAGGGTATATGTGCATGTCAAGGGTAGAGTGACCTCATTACATTTCAGAGATTGGATATCCCTAAGCAGAGTACTTGACGTTTTATGGTGACTCTTTTAAAAAAAAATACATTTTCAGGAGCTTGGCGATGAAGGGAAGGGCAAGGACTTCATCAGTCTCGGATTACAAAACGGTCGCGTTGTCTTCAGGTTGGTGAACTAGCTGTTTCATTTCATTTCATTTAATTTCATTTATTTATTTAGGACAGTGCACATTGATCAACATTTCTGTAAATGTGCCAGTTTTAGCCAGCGGGCTAGCAGTATTGAATTTGTCCACTGGGGTCATCTAGAAAACTGAAATTGTGATTTACTTTAAGGGAAACAAAAATGTTTGAGAGTTGTTTCTGTGAGTGCTTGTGTTTGGTGTACTAACCCTGTAAACATTTGTCACCCTCAGCTACCAGCTGGGCAGTGGTGAGGCAGAGATCATGTCCAAAGATCCCATCAACGATGGCCACTGGCACAAAATCACTGCAGTCAGGTAACGTTACATACACTATGAAAAGCATACAGTAACACACACCAAATGTTCTTTTCTGAGGTGCTGGCCACTGGTACAAAGTTGAATGGTAGAAAAGTGCAGCACACTCTGGCTCCATATGAAAGGTTTAATAGACAGAGACGTTTCGGCCTATAAAATATCCGATGAAGGCCTTATAGGCCGAAACGTCTTTGTCTATTAAACCTCTCATATGGAGCCAGAGTGTGCTGCACTTTTCTACCATTCAATGTTACATACACTCACAACACAATTCACCCTGTACAACACCATCTACTGCCATGCAGTTCAATATGCCATACAGCCATGAGGTCTGAACAAAACCTGGACAGAATACATCTTAAAAGTTCATCCTAGATTGAACTTGGCCTTCAAAACGGTCTTCAGCTCATCATTAACTAGTGTTTTAGGGCCCTCTGAATTATAAATCATTTTATTTTGTTAGATGATATTTAGCTGTTAATAAGTTCTAGAAAGGTGCTTAGCGTCAGCACATATCTCAGTGGGACTTTCCACATCAGCTAAGGAAGGGACATTGTTCAGAGACATCATGTTAAGCAGCTTCTGATAAAAAAAAAAAAATCTTGCAACACACACTCAAATACACTGGGCTATTTACTAGGATGCAGTCACTACATTCTGTTGTTCTTTTGTTAAACATGTTGTTCAAGTTACTGGCTTGGAAAAAACAGATTAGGAAAGACATGCCCACAATATTCTACAGTATTTGCAAAGCATATGCACGAAACACCTGCCTCTCTCTTTTTCTCTCTCTCTCTCTCTCTCTCTCTCTCTCTCTCTCTCTCTCTCTCTCTTATAGTTTTGTTTTTTACAATCATTATATTGTGTCTCTGTAGGACGGGAAAACAGGGTTATATTCAGATAGATGGACGATCCATGGCAAGGGGTCAGTCTCAAGGCAAGAGCATCATGGTCAACACTAAAGGAAACATATACTTAGGTAAGTCCACTGTGTGCTGGTGTGTGTGCGGGGGGTCTCTCAGTGTGTGTTTGGAAAAGACAATGTGTAAGAGAGAGAAAGACAGAGAGATTGTTTCAACTCCTATCCTAGCTACTGTTATTAATATCAAACATACCTCTCTGTGTGTGTGTGTGTGTGTGTGTGTGTGTGTGTGCCTGTGTGTGTGCCTGTGTGTACCTGTGTGTGTCTGTGTGTGTGTGTGTGCAGGTGGAGCCCCTGACATGCTAGCTCTGACAGGGGGGAAGTTCTCATCAGGAGTCACCGGGTGTGTGCGGAACCTGTCTCTGATGAACGCGCGGCCGGGAGAGCACAAACACACACCCATCGACCTGCGGGTGCACGCCGAGGACGGAGTCAACGTGGAGCGCTGCGTCTCATAAACTCCCACTATCACAGAGACTTCCGAACAATCACATACACGCGCACATACACACACACACACACATTTCCATATATGACAACACACACACACTTTTCCTACACCTATGACAGCGCTAACACACACACACACACACACACACACACACACACACACAAACAGACACTCACTAACACAAATAAACACATTCACACACACAAACACACACAGAACACTCATTAACATCCAAAGAGTCTGATCTCACACACTGACAATCATGCTGTTCCACAAAAAAAAACCACAAAGTGCTTTGCTGCTACCAAAGGAGAGCAAGTCAGGAAGCACAGACACACACTCACACACACAAACACACACAGTACGACACTCAAGGAGCTCTGACTCTCCGTGCTTGCAGTCAACCAACAGAAGAGATGGAATATGAGATATGAGATGATAATATTAACAAGTCTTCACTTCCTCAGTGTTGTATTCTCAGTGGAAGACATCACACAAGGACAGCTTACTCAGCCATGAGAGAGAGAGAGAGAGAGAGGAGAGAGAGAGAGAGAGAAAGAGAGGGAGAGAAGAGAGAGAAAAGAAACCATGGATGAGTGTGATGGGCCTTCTACATGGGTTAGATCCTATGGAGTCAGAAATGTTGTTACAGCACTGATTTTTTTTTAATTTATATTCATATAGAAATATATATTATATGTGGGGGGAAATGCTAACTAACCATAAACTGCTCCTCTGTTAGCCTGGAAGTGATTCTGGGTGCTAATATTTGCTTGTGAGAATGGGGTCTGAGTGTGTATACAGTGTCTGTGTGTTTTGATGTATGTGTGTGTGTGTAAGGTTGTGTGTGTGTGTGTGTGTGTGTGTGTGTGTGTGTGTGTGTGTGTGTGTGTGTGTGTGTGTGTGTGTGGTCTGAGCTCGCAGGCTAATCTGTTTTTACTTGAAAAATGATGCAGCCTTTTCTTTCCTCCTTCCTTTCTTTCTTTACTTCTGTCCTTAATTCCAGAGCTGAGATAGAAGAGCAGGCTCTTAGACTTAACGTATGAGCGAGGATCATGGGAGGGATGGGGGGGGGGGGGGGTCACTTAAACAAAGAACAAAGAAAGAGGGGGATGAGGAGAGAGAGAGGAAGAGAGAGAAGGTTGGAGAGAGTGAGAGAATGGAATGGAAATGGCAGAGCCAAAAGCATGGCCGCACAGCTGAGGAGGTGAACTTGTATGAAAACACACAGAAATCTGTTGTTGTTTTTTTCTTGGGAGAAAACAGCTTTTATCTGCTACTGTCATTTTTTATACATTATGGAGCTGAAATCCTTTTGCCTTCCTTGTGTGGTAGCTTTAGTGTGTGGGGTGTTCCAGAGAAACCATGGTGCTACAGTCTGACAGCCAACCCTACGAAATAAATGCTTTATTTTTGTCTCTTTGTGCTAACAACTTCAGTAGGTGTGTCACTCATACGGTTTTTGTAAGTACCAATAGTCACAAATGTACAATAAAAGGCCATTTGCCAAAGCCAACCACAGCTAGGAATCTGAAACACTGTGAATTTCTGTGTCAATATGAGTTTTTCATTTCACTGCTCAATGTTTGTGTGGGAATGTGGACATTTGTCTGCTTACGTGTGTGTGTGTTTGTGTGTGTGCTTGTGTATCAAGCTGACTGGGGAAATGGACACTAACCACTAATCCCTGAATAGAGGAATCTGACCTTTCTGTGTAATGGCGACGGATCAGGTGATGGATCTTCAGCTTTGACATTTACAGGCTGCTGGAAAAGCAGGAGTTACTGACAACAATAGCAACGGCTGAAGCCTACAGATGGTCTTTCACCTGTTTGTTGTGCGATCCACAGAACATCCCAACAGTCAACTCCAGTGGGACTATGGCATCAAGTCTAGCCTAAAGCAGACGTCAGTCACCTAATGTCTGATTTTAGACTAAAATATCAAAATTAGGGATTATCCAGTGACATCATGGATTGTACAAAACAGCACAAGACATATGCATTACATATGCAGAGCGGGAATGAGGCATATCTAGACTGTAAAAGAAGCATTGGGTTTGTGGAGAAAGAGTCTTAACCCTAATCCTTCTCAATCCATCACCCCAGCCATGAATCTTTAAATATTTAACCCAACATAACCCTCTATCTTAAGCACTAATCCCACAGCACCGCACACTGAACTCTAACTCTGTGTTGATGAACAGGCTTTTCCATAATCCAGCTCAGTCTTCCAAAGATGGGATAAAGAGAGGCTAAAAAAAAAAAATAGGAAGTCATGTAAATCATCACTCGCAAAAAAGTCTTAGAAATCATTACTTATAATACACATTATTTGAAAATAACCACCTTTGTAAGGTTTGACAAATGGGGGCTATAAACTAGGCCCATAACAAAGATAAAAGTGATTAAAAGAACTTTGTATTTTTCTCTCTGCATCCTAATTATGTAGTGTTTGACACCTGCGTCAACTTACTGACTTCATGAAATAACAAAGTAATTTTTAACAATGTCACATATTTGTGGAAGAGCTTCAAGGAACCCTGCTATTATCTGTGGTATTGTCTTAAGACTGTGATTCCTGATATCAAGAAAAAAAACTTACAATCATCTGTCAAGGGTACAACACGCCCTCTCTATTTATGGCTATTGTCTTTTTCTAGAATCTCATGCTTTCTCTCTGTGAGGTAAATGTCTTCGCTTGTCTCCTCTCCACACCTTTCTACAGAGCACTAACTTCCTACAGTGTGGCCATTACACCAGCCTAATATTCTCTCAGATATTACTCAGATATGTGCTTCACTTGAAGACAATGGTGACATTTTAGGGCAGAACTGTTCCTTCACACACCCAAGGCTTGTTCTTACAGTTCTTTTGTGTTCTTACAGTTTTCACAAGGACCTTGACAGGAGCCAGGCAGGCATATATATTCTCAGGAGTAAGACAGCTGTTTTTCTCATGGGCTCACAAACACATCTTACGCAAGGGAGACCAGAGACATGGTCTGACATTTTAAATAAATAAGGTTCCCTCGGCTAATCTCCATCCATCTCGCTGACAGCAGTCACATTGGGTAACCAAATGGGATCCCATCCTTGGGGAGGGGTGAGGGTTTGAATTGCAAGGAGCAAAGGATAGCAGTTATGTAACAGGATTTGAGTTCAGGCTATTGATCAAGGGTAGCAAAGATCATGTGTGGAGGACACAATAGAGGACACATCCATTCAGGCCTGGCAGACCCTTATCATTAGTTCATCATTTGTGTTTCGTTATAAAAAAAAAATCATCACATTTACAAGGTCACATTTATACAAGTTTTAATGTTTTTTACGTTAATTAACTGTAAGATGATGTAAAGAAAAGACTAAATATCACAAGGAAGACACATTAAAGTGTATACATTACACAGAAGGAACACACCAACATTTTGGGAAATTAGCTTACAGTATTCTCCATCTCCCGCAGAGTTAGATAAGATGATACGTACCCTTCTCGTGCAGTAGCCTAACTCAGTCTGACCACCTACCCACCACAGCAAGGATACACCAGCTGATCTTGCTGATTCTTGCTGGTGTAGCTGGTTGGGCCACCAGGTGGACATGCTGGCGTGAGCATCTGAGGAAGTTGGTGGGCAGAGAACATCACCAAAGACCCCACACATCCTGCACACACTCTCTTTAACTTTTCTTTTAATGTCTATTTGTTGAATGTATAGAGAGTTAAAATCTACTGAAGTCAAATTCCTTGTGTAAGTATACTTGGCCAATAAAACTGATTCTGATTCTGATGCTGGTATGACCAGCCTGGCATGTGGGATATAGTTGGTGTAAGATGGTCATGCTGGTGACCAGCCTGCCAAGCTTGACATAGTTGGTGTAAGATGGTCATGCTGGTTTTCTAAAATGACCAATACCAGCTAAAATGTCAGCTTGAGGTGGTACAACAAGCAAAACAAGCTGAATTACTATCTTAAGCTTGGTAAACCAGCTAAAGTTTTCACGTCTTGAGTTTTGCTGGTCAACCATGATAGGGTGGTCAACCAGCAAACCACCTTAAGCTGGTCAGGCTGTTTTTTCAGCAGGGTAGTTCATTGAAGTGATCCGAACCAACTAGCTCAATTCTCAAAAGTGGTTCCACAGATGACATTTAGCATTAAAATGCTGATGCATTTTCCACTATCATAAGACACTTTAGACACTTTGTTTAATGATTAAATTAAAATGTAACTACACTTAAAATTCAAATTTGATTTGCACATGCAAATTGGACAGCTTTTAAAACGGCACATATTTAAAAACGTTTAGATTTTGAATAGCTTTCAAGTGCCTCAGCGTGTGTAAATGCTTTAAAGTGCCTGTTTATTTAGGCCATCTGAATCATTGATAAGTGGCCTGAAGGAGAGGAGCACTGCCAGTCAGTGGCTAATGCCCAGTCCACTGTTTAAGGAAAGCCCCTGATGACTTTGGCTGGCCAAGTTTTAGCTCTAAATAATGCACATGAATTGAGCTGTAAAGAGTTGAAGGCTTATTCAAGTTTTAGTCAAAATCCTCCCGAAGAGTCGACAGCCTTACGTGACCACCATCCACAATCAAATCTGTGGTCTTTTTTCTCATGCTACTTAAATAAACTAGTCCCATCTAAAGAGCACCTCACATACAGTATGTACTGTACAGGTCTAAGCATGTAGATTATATGTAAAAAAAAACATTGATACCTGACTGTTTCATACTAGTGAGGATGAAGTCTGAACCATGAGGGGCATTAGAATAGAGGTATTAGAGGTACTCCAAGTACTTCCAAGGCCTCCAGTAAGTTACAGAACTGACTTTAAAGCACTACTGCTTGTTTATAAATGACTAATGGAACTGGACCTAATTACCTATCAGGCATCAGGCAGACTTCTCCAGTACACTGAACCCTAAGCCTGGATACGTTCACCTCAGCTGGATCCCTGGGTTAGTTCAGTGTGCATTTATCTATGGTTGCAGTGACTCTCGTTTTGAGAAAAGTCTGTGTGCTAATGTTTCACCCTGCAATAAATCTCACAGAAGTGGGTCAGACTGCCGTCCCTATGAACATTTGCGAGTAACTCATTGACTCCGTTCTCTATCTGTCGGGCAGACCTGTTATGCACTGTTACATAATTATTCTGAACTCTGCTGTAAACAGCACTTGGAATAGGAAGAGAGGTCCATGGCTGTTTTATTCTTAGTCTATAGTGTGGTGTAAAGGTGTAAAGTGATTGTGTCTGTGAGTCTGCATTTATTTGTGTAAGTAGGGGCTAAGATTGTGTGAATGTGCATTTTGTGTGAATGTGCATTTTGTTTACTTGTCTGTTTGTGTGTGTGTTGTTGTTTCCCCAAAGTCAGATGTCTCCCTGTGTGTTTGTCTCTGTGTGTGTGTGTGTTTGTGTGTGTGTGTGTGTGTGCACTGAAGCCGCAAGTGGCCTATCAAGTGTGCATTGGTTGGTTGACACTCCACCCTCCCATTGTTCCAGTGTTTGGCAATTGACCTTTGTTGCGCTGCTGACGGCCGGCGACCTGAGATGCACCTTAAACCCCCAGGCCACCATTTTAAACGATCCTGCATGCTATTTTCACTGCGCCTGTCTTCCCGTAGGCAGCTGTCAGTGTGTGTGTGTGTGTGTGTGTGTGTGTGTGTGTGTGTGTGTGTGTGTGTGTGTGTGTGTGTGTGTGACAGGTGCACTGTTTTGAGCCTGACGTGGCAGAGAGCCACACTAAAGATGAGCTGTTGTTGTTGTTCCCGACCAGGCAGGAAACAATTAAATGGGACACATTGTGCAGATATGTCTACATGCATCATCCTGGGCCAACAGTATCCATTTTTCATAGGATACACAGTGGTAGCGAATGCATAGTCCTGAATAGCATATCACCTCTCTGGGCTGGTGTCCAGCTTTTCGACTCGACTCGAGTGTAGATTGGAGTTGCCCTGTGGCCTGGGAGTAGACCACATGTCTACTGGAATATAAAAAGGAGCATCTCATAGTGATAACCTCCCAAAAGCGCATGCATGGATTTTAAGATGATCTCCTAGATTCCCCACAGTGTGGGCTTAAGCCTGAGGAGAAGATTGTGCCTTGTGCCTGTGTGGTGGTTTTTCTCTCATACGGATTATATTTTCAGTGGCCTGTGGTTGATTCCATCATAAAGCTTCTCAGGTGGCAACTGGGAGAAGATGCAGATGGAACATGCAAGGATTACCCTTGCCAAGGAAGAAATAAAGAAAACAGAAGTTAGTTGTTCACAGCAGAGGGATAGCTATTTAGTCATTAATAACAATGAGGCGACACTATAATGTCTGTGCAGGCTGGGAGGTGACAGTGTTCTGTGATTTGGTGACAAACATGGCTGTGAGGGGGTGATTAAAGTGAGGGGTTAGAGGTGAAACAGCTGACGATGAAAAGCGAGACAATGATGGAGGTGACAGCGTTAGATGATGAGGTGACAGACATGGCTATAAGGAGGTGACAAACGTGAGGGGTTCGAGGGTGAAATAGGTGACGATAGGAAGCGAGCAGGTGATGGAGGTGACAGCCAGGGCTGAGGGAGTGACACATTGGGGTGAGATGACAGTGGAGACCAGTGGAGCGGTCAGTAAGCGACGGTGAGGAGGTTGGGAAACATGGCTCAGATGGTGATTCACATGACAAATCCAGTGTGGTGTAAATAACTGAAGTAATGGGATGCTTCTTATTGGACGGCTCACAGCAACGTTCTAAACATAGTTGTGTGGGAGCTGTATGGACACTGACCAGTGAAAAAAGAACAAAATATCCACCCCATTCCTCCCTCCGCCTAGTCCAGTTGTTAAATCTGACGTCACACGTCGTTTTTGGGACCAACTGCTCTTTTGTCCAAAAAGTTTACTAGTGCAGCCAGCCTGTTTTCACAACCTTTTCACCATCTCCTCTGTTTTAGTGAGGGTAAAAAGTTGCTTGACTCTAACAGAGTAATGAGTGTAACTGTGCAGCCACATGATATAATCAAGGGTAAAGTCCAGGCCTTCATAAAAAGTAAGATTTCTATTTCTATTTATAAGACAATTTTTGTTGTAGGCTACTCTGAACAGCTCTTTCTTCTACTGTCTATGGAAAAAAACAAGCTGCTCTGGGCCCAGTTGAAAAGATAATTACCGACACATTAATGCATCAGATAGATAGACAGATAGATAGATAGATAGATAGATAGATAGATAGATAGATAGATAGATACTTTATTGATCCCCAAAGGGAAATTCAAGGTCACGACTTCACACTCGGATGGGCCTACAGAAGTTTAAAACGGAAACATCAGCTTAAAGGTGCCATGTGTAATGTCCGCTAAAAAATCAATTCTTACTCCACATTCCATAAAAGATGGGGGCAGTATACCTCCAGAAAGTGAGTTGGTCTACCCTAGAGTAACAACCGAGAAACGTGTATTGCAGTTTGGCTGGCGGTTATGTTGCCCGCATGCCCCCATGGCCGAAACTGGTATTATGACACCTGTCGGGCTGTGGCATTTTTTTTAATGACATCATCACCCTTATTTCTTCTCATTCTTTTGAGATTCTTTTTCATTTTTTGGATATTTTTACCTCAATTCTTACACATGGCACCTTTAACCCTTACAACAATAGCTTTTTTTGGACATTGAACGAGTGGGGTCACTGAACCAGAGCACAGTGTCCCATGCACATTATACTTTCAATGCCATTGTTCTGGTCATCTCTCATTTTTCCTTTATTTGGTTGTCTATAACACAAGTTCATGGACTGCCAATGTGTGTGCAGAGCCCTGGAGTGTGTCTGGAGAGAGAGAGAGGGACCAGGTATGACACCTGACTCATCTGAGGAGTGTGTGTGTGTGTGTGTCTGGAGAGAGAGAGAGAGGAACCAGGTATGACACCTGACCCTCCAGAGAAGCGACTGACAGGGAGGAGGTGTGGATGCTGGTGGACTGAGAGGGAGGAGGTGTGGATGCTGGTGGACTGAGAGGGAGGAGGTGTGGATGCTGGTGGACTGGTGGACTGAGAGGGAGGAGGTGTGGATGCTGGTGGACTGAGAGGGAGGAGGTGTGGATGCTGGTGGACTGGTGGACTGAGAGGGAGGAGGTGTGGATGCTGGTGGACTGAGAGGGAGGAGGTGTGGATGCTGGTGGACTGAGAGGGAGGAGGTGTGGATGCTGGTGGACGAGTGGGATTCAGACAGAGCCTGGCGAGAGTCCCTGCCAATCCAGAAGGAAAGCAACTATTGGCCAATGGCTACATGCACTTAATAATCATGTTCTTTACCTGCCTTAGAGTTAAGTCTAGTAGAGGATGCCACCTTCTCCTCTCTAGTCTCTTGTAATCACAGCAAGGCAGTACTCTCTCTTTCATTGGTGAGTACCATATTAATAAATAATAATAGGCAGATTGAATAGATAATAATAGTTATCTAACACAACACACTAATAACAGTCATTTTAATAGGAATATTAATAATGGCAGAACTATATCAGTAACAAATAATGTGTAGTTTGACATATTAGTTGATTCATTTAGGAATCAACCTTAGAGGCTTAGAGGGGTTTGCCATTAAACATGTATGGAATGAAACTGATTTTAGAGACCTTACACCAGTGGATGACTTAATTCCCCATCAGGAAGACCTGTGTAAACATGACTTCTCAAGCAGTATATTTTGTGAGTACAGTTCCCTTGTAAAAATCTTTTGGTTGTTCTGGATATGCCTTTGCATAAAGTTAAAGAGTTTTCTCTTGTACAGTATACATGTTACTGCCTGCTTTTTAACATCCTATGTCTAGGTATTTGCAGTGTGGACGGCTGTACTTCTTAGTGAGTTTTTTTCCTTTCAAAATAATTGTTTATAATAGTTAATATCTAACCTTTTATAATCATGTTTGTTATTGCTATTACTTTTATTGTAGTAATAATTAGGAGTATAGTAGTTCTATGGAAAGCCTTTGAGGAGTAATAGTATACTGTTGTTGCTGTTGCAGATGTTAAGATATGATAGTAATTTTGTTTTTATTATTTATTAATATTTTATTTTTTTTATTATTTATTAATAATATTATTTTATTGATAATATTATTATTTTATTTATTTTACTATTTTTGGTCATATGAGGGAAACACTGAATGCTATGTTCTCTTTCATGGGATGAACTAAAACATCTTTTTTATATTTTCAGAAATATCCCCTATGGCTTCAGCTGAGGAAAGTGAGTAGACACTGGAATATAATTCTGACATACCAACACTCATTTAATCACTTCTCTCCTCTCCCTTACTCTCCTCTCCTATCCCTTACTCTTTACTCCCCTCTCCTCTGCCTTCCTCTCCTCTCCCTTACTCTCCTCTCCTCTCCTCTGCCTTACTCTCCTCTCCTCTCCTCTGCCTTACTCTCCTCTCCTCTCCTCTCCTCTCCTCTCCCTTACTCTCCTCTCCTCTCCTCTCCTCTCCCTTACTCTCCTCTCCTCTCCTCTCCTCTCCCTTACTCTCCTCTCCTCTCCTCTCCTCTCCCTTACTCTCCTCTCCTCTCCTCTCCCTTACTCTCCTCTCCTCTCCTCTCCTCTCCCTTACTCTCCTTTACTCTATCCTCTGCTGTCCACTCTGCTGTCCCCCAGCCTGTCAGACAGGCTGGTTTGATGACAGGGACGTGTCGGCGGAGGGCGATTCTGAGCTGGTGCGGGACCTGAAGAGGAGCCACAGTGCGTCCATCTGCGCAACGCCCACCCACATGGAGGTCCAGACCACCGCCGGCATCCGAGCCCAACACACCAAAAACACCTTTCACAAGTACGCACCTCTGCAGTCACTACACTGCAAGCAACTAGCGACAGAGAGAGACAAAGAGAGAGAGAGACCATGTGATGTCAATGTGACTCAGCAAAAACAGGCTAAATAACCACAGGCAATGCGAAAATGCTGCAAGACAAAGTTAGAATAACGGGCAATGAGTAAATTGCCCTAAATGTGAACAGGGCTCTAGAATATAGAACTCAGCATGCTCTGTGCCACTGGATGTGTGGACTCATGGCCATGTGTGTCTGTGTGTGTGTGTGTGTGTTTTGTGTGTGTGTGTGTGTGTGTGTGTGTGTGTGTGTGTTTGTGTGTGTGTGTGTGTGTGTGTGTGTGTGTGTGTGTGTGTGTGTGTGTGTGTGTGTGTGTGTGTGTGTGTTTGTGTGTGCAGGTTAGATGTTTCTGAAGGTGTGGTGTGTCTCAATGAAGAGCAGACGAAAGGGCCGTGTTTGGACTACAAAGTCATGTTCACTTGCAGTGGATCATTCTGTAGCGGTAAGATCTTACGTCAGGAGTTGACATGAACAACAGATTTTTGTATGTGTGTGTTTGTGTACATGTGTGTGGACTGTGTATATTTGTGTGTGTGTGTTTGTGTGTGTGTGTGTGTGTGTGTGTGTGTGTGTGTGTGTGTGTTCGGGGCACTTCTGTTTGCATGCTACAGTAACCTCTAATTTATTCCAGGTTGCAGGACACGCTGGTTCGATTCAGACGACCCAACAGACAATGGAGACTTTGAGATTCTGAGCATGCTCCGTTCCACATATACCAGGGAGATTTGCCCACAGCCAATCGCCATCGAGGCCCAGACACTGTCCGGCCAGTCAGCTTCAGAGACCGGAGATGTTTTCCTGGTGTGAGTGTCCACCTGAGGTTTGACGGTTTGACTCTCTCGTCCAACTGCTTGGAACCTGAGCTGCATGTGAGATGTTTGACATTGGCTTCTCACTCTCTTCTGCAGCTATGACGCCACCTATGGGTTTGCATGTGTCAATGCGGACCAGGGGAGTGGCACCTGCAAGGACTACAGAGTACGCTTCACCTGTCCAGGTGACTTTTGTTCAGGTGAGGGCCAGCACACACACACACACACACACCTCTACTATAATTATAGAAGACTTATATATATATATATATATATATATATATATATATATATATATTATATTATATTTATTTCATATGAATATAATATAATTATCTCTGTTCCGCCTCTAGTTTATTTGCCTGGATGCATAATACACATGTGCTCTTTTCATAAAGTGTTTACATGAATCTGCATGCTCCCATTGGTGCGCTGTATGTTCTCACCTGTGTGTGTCTCCACCGTAGTGTCAGAGGAGTGTCGGACACGCTGGCTGAGCAGTGATGACGCGTCAGATGAGGGCGACGTTGAGTCGCTCCCCAAGCTGCTGCAGATGTTTCCAGGCCAGGTGTGCAGGAACCCCATCAGCCTGGAGGCACAGACGCTCTACGGCATCTCAGCAAAGCACACCGGCGACATCTTCCTCTCGTGAGCCTCTTCTCTCTCTCTCTCTCTCTCACTCTGCGAGAGAGCACAAGCATAGACTGCACATCCATTCATTCACTCAAGGAAACCAACAGTGGTTCTGATGTGTACTTACAGTGGTAAAATGTAATTGTAATAACCGGAGTTATGTGTGCTAATGCGCTCTGGTCCGTCAAGATTTATTTACATTTACACACAATGGGTACATAAAAGCAAGTTTGTCTTCCCAATGGAAAATTATCTAACAATAACTGATAAAAGGCTAAAAGGATATTTGCCATTCACCCCTGTGATCATGATCATTTTCAGCACACAGACACCTACATTCAGACACACACAAATACAGACGCACAGATACACAGACACACACAGAGACACACAGACACCCACACAGGCACCCACATACACAGCAGGCCCAGTTAGGAGGAGGACACAGTTAAGGTACTGTACATAGCACCTACAATTATCACACTCGGGTTAAGTAGGACCCAACACCTCATTTGTAATAGTTATGGTTAGGGGGTGGGGTGGCTACTGTGTGCAGTCATTGAAAATAAGTTATGTTGTGTGTTCTTCACAGAAAATAAGCCAAGGACAATGAGTTTGAGTTAGGAAAAATAATAAATTGCATATTTTTTTTGTCTTTAAGCATACATTGAAAACGAGACCCACAGAACACCTTACAAGGGTTTAGCCAGAGAGAAACAGTATCAATCTCCATAACAAGGTCTCAAGGGACTGAAAGGGGAGTAGCCAGCAACAAATGTTGCGCAAGCACAAATGTTTATTATCTTTGACAAAAATAACTTATAGCTTTGATTAGGCCTAATTGAAGCACATCTATTTGGAGAGCAAGACACTACTTGGCTGATAAAGTATGCAGTTATTGCTCCACTCGCCAAGGTTAAAAAGCATGTGACAGCTGGCATGCCAGAGCACTTGTGTGTGGACATGAGCCCAGATCATGCAGCCATGAATAGAGAATAGCAATGTAGTCCTCATAACTACTATTACTCACAGTAGTGGTGGTACTCATAACTACTTTTGTCAGCTGGAAAAGCTTGTAGTGGACATATTCTACAACTACAGTACTATGTGACTTACATTAACAATGTTTCTTTTTCCATTCAGCTATGACGTCACATTTGGGTTTGTGTGTATCAACTCAGAGCAAAGGAAGGGGACATGCGATGACTACCAAGTGATGCTAACCTGCCCCTCTGATTTCTGTCAAGGTAGGTTTTCTGACAGGACACCATCAGTGCTCCACAACCTTCACCCCTCCAAAAAAAAACTAGTCAATTAAAGAGGAACAATAGGCAATGAATACTTAGAACTACGGCCTTGTATATTCGTCGATGATGAACCCTATGTTACACATTGTGTGCCAGGTTGTCGAACTCGGTGGTTTGACCTGGATGACCCTACGGGCCGCGGGGACTACGAGACCTTCCGGCAGCTGCAGATAGCTTTCCCTGAGGCGGTGTGCAGCCAACCAGTGGCTATCGAGGCCATGACCACCAGCGGTGTCCCCGCCCTCCAGACTGGTGACACTTTCCAAGTGTAAGGCTACCCACAGGCCCGTGTCATGTTGTCAGCTGTTGAAATGTTATTGCCACATGTGGCCATATGTACATGTGGGGCAGCCGTGGTTCGATCCCCGACCAGTAGGTAAAATGTGGTAGAGCACTGCTCTCCCATGCCCACATCCACGGCTGAAGTGCCCTTGAGCAAGGCACCTAACCCCTCACTGCTCCTCGAGCGCTGCTGTAGCAGGCAGCTCACTGCTTCGGGATTAGTGTGTGCTTCAGCTCACTGTGTGTTCACTGTGTGCTGAATGTGTTTCACTAATTCATGGATTGGGATAAATGCAGAGACCAAATTTCCTTCACGAGATCAGAGTATATATACTACTTATACTTTAATATATATAACAATGGGGTGTGGTAGTGTAGTGGTTAAGGAGCTGGGCTAACATGCAGTAGCCTGAAAGTTGTCAGTTCAATTCCCGGCTTCCATCGTTGTGCCCTTGAGCAAGGCACTTAACCCCAAGTTGCTCCGGCGACAGTGTAATCCCTTGTAATATAGTTGACATATGTATGTCACTTTGGTCAAAAAGTGTCTGCTAAATGTAATGTAATTAATGAATGAATGAATTAATTAATAACAACATATGTGGCATAGGATGTGACGTGTGTATGCGGGAGCTGATGTGATCATGCCCTCTGGCATGTGTAGTGTGGTGTGTAATGTTGTGTGCAATGACCTGCATAGTAATCTGTGGTGTGCTATACAGTAGCCAGCAGTAGCATCAAATCCTTCAGTGGTCTGTTCAGCAAAACGAGACTTGTACTGCCTCCATTTCACAGGTATGATGCGACCTATGGCTTTGCCTGTGTGAATGCGAAGCAGAGGGGCAGGAGGTGCCAGGACTACAAGGTGCGCTTCACCTGCCCACTGGACTTCTGCTCCTGAAGCCCTTGTATGCACACAACACATTCTGGTGGCAGTTTATTTTTGTGTGTGTTTTCTGTAAATGGCATCCTGAGATCTCAAGGGAGAGAAATCTCCCTTCAGCTCATTGGGACTATTAGAAATAACTGACGGAGCACTTTAACCTGGCAGACACAGGCTACAAAGTCTGATAACTCTCATGGCTGAGTCAGGGTGACTGCTGCTGACTTCAAAGAACAAAAGTGAGGAGGAAATGCCCCTTCTTTGGGTTGATTGCTTGGAATCAAAATAACCTCCATTCACTGCCATGTCTTTTGTACTCTGAATGAAAATAAATACTTTAATATGCTTTAACATACTATGCATCTATCCATTGTTTTTATTCATACATAATTGTATATATTGATGTTTTTTTTTCAATTCAGGTAGAATAAAATTACCTCTCCACTAAAAAAAGAGTATTATGCCTAACTCACTGCAAGCACTGTAGGATGGCGCTCCCAAGGTAATCCCAAAAAAGTTGACAGAATTACGCTGCTATTTTAAATCATATGGTGAGAAATTCAGGAACTGAAGGGCATGCCATTGACTCAGAGTGTTAAGGATGTAAAAATGATCAATCGTCACAACTGCGAACAAACGGAAAAAAACGTCTGGGCATTAGCCTACTTAAATTCTAAAACTCTCCGAGGTAAGGGTGAGTAAAAGATATATGTTCATGTCATGTTTCCAAACTGTACCAATTGAAACTGATTCTTCACAGACTGCAAGTGCTTCTACGAGGACTAAATCAAGTGCCTTAAATCCACTTCTGGAAATACGCGCACCCACGTGACACACTCTACTTTCTCCCTCCCGCATCCTCCAAACACACCGCCTGCCCGATTTGTTGTACCTTTGTACCTGTTAAGGAAACCTACGCAGAAAAACAGGCAGTTTAGGTATAAAGTTCACTTCGAAGCTGTTTAATGAACTGCATTTATAAACTGCCAGTTCTGCTCCTCTGTCTCTCTGTGTTGGTTTATGTCCAGATGTCATTAATATATTATGCCGATTGCAGAGCATTTTTATGTGACAGTAGAGTTCCGTCTCTCGCTCAGTCAGTCTATCACACCCTCTCTCACTCTCAAGCGGATCAACATGCAGTTTATGTATGTAGTTCATAACACAGACTCTTGTTGTGAACTACACAGTGCAATGCCCTTGGAAAAAACTAGAAAGACCACTGCGTCATTTCCGATGGAATATTCCAGCGAACCCAACCTTGGCTTTAAAAAGGACGCGCTGCACTTTTGCGCGCACTTTTTTTGACAGAATTTTATTACCGTCCCTAATGTACACACCTGTTTTCAAAAATACCAACTGACATTAACACTTAACACTCATATAAAGTCAGAATTGGAAAAACACCAACAAATTTACTCTCACATCAAGAAGTGTAAATTATCTGCTTGCATTTCTGCTGCATCTGCGCAGGTCCGTGCAGGTAAGTCTTCATAAGCTATACAACCGTCCTGTTGCGTCTTCAAGTAGCCTACTTATAGCAGGCCTGTTTGCAATTGAGCTTTTTTGCAATTCTATGACAAATTGGTCAGAGTTAATGATATAAACACGATGTTATAGACTGAGTTTTTTTAGTTAAATTACTAATGCAGGCAGTTAGCGGAGTGAGGTTTGAGGTCTTTGAGGTGATGGGCTTCAGTGGTCCTGATGAGAATACCTGCTGTATGCAGAGTTGTCATGTCGGCTTAGAACATGTTAACTGCGGCAGAATGTTTGGCTGGATATTTTACAAATGCATGTTTTTTAAAAAAAGTGGGGTTTTGAAAGAGTCTAAAGATATTTTTCAAATATTATGCTTCCAAAGTGCTGTAGGATCCATTTCTCGACTTGTTTGGCAGCTTACTGATAATATAATTCCGTTCCAAATGACAAGTAGCTAGCTCTTTTTATCGTATCTTCTATGACATTACTCAACCCTCTCTCGCATGTGATAATGTAACAGCAATATTCCTCATGGAGTGAATTGATAATATTACAAGATTTTCTGACTGCTTGAGCACTTGAAACGCAATTAATAATGTTAACGGTGTTAACCCCAACACCACAATTTATTATAGCACTTAAGAGACAATTAGTCATGTTAATTCACCACTTATTTTTGTTTTGCTTCTGAACTAAAGACTAAAGAGATGATGGTGTGTGTGTGTGTGTGTGTGTGTGTGTGTGTGTGTGTGTGTGTGTGTGTAGTTGCTGTGCTGTGAACAGATTCCTAGGAAAAGAAACATGATCCTGTTGAGCTCCTCTTCTGGTACGTGCCTTTAATGATTAGTTTGCTTTTTTATTGTGTGAGCACAGACTGTGTTTCTAATGAGTCTAATACATGCCTGTTTGCACACCAAGCTTCTCTTATATGTAAAGTTTGGTGCTAAATTTTTTGACAACTTGCCACTCATAATGTGTCTTGTAGTCTTTGAATGAGTTGTAGTTATGGCTTTAGAATCCCTGTGTTGTGGTGGAGTTTATGTGTCTGAATGTTTGGGGGAATGATTTGTGTTTTTAAATTATGTGAGGCCTGTGGTTATTTGATATTGTGTGTGTGTGTGTGTGTGTGTGTGTGTGTGTGTGTGTGTGTGTGTGTGTGTGCGTGTGTGTGTGTGTGTGTGTGTGTACATACATTCACCCTGGCAGCTACGTTTTCCAGGTTAATGAATGAAGTAGGTTATGGTTAGCTGGCAGCTGGTGAAAGGAGTGTGCCATCCCATAATTCCCCTTTGGTTAGTTGAGTTCACTGACTTGCCAAAGTGGGAGAATAATTAGGCAACACATAATAGGCATACTGTACAATTGACAGGTGCAGCTTCACGTCATGCACACCCCACTGAGTGCTTGCCTTGATGAGTGTGTGTGTGTGTGTGGGTGTGTGTGTGTGTGTGTGTGTGTACTCCACATAGAGAGCTGTAAGAGCCCAGATGCATCCTGGGAGATCTGTCAGGAGGATCACCAAAGGCGATTCCCTGTAAACAAGTTTTATTTACACTCTAAACCTAAACAGTCATCTGAGCTCAACTCTGACTGACTACACAAAATAACAAGAAGTTCATGAGCGAGTATTCATCTTAAATTTAAAACAGGACAGAATAGAATTTGCAATAATGCTATCTCCCGCTCCAGCAGAGACTATAGTGTACTGTATAGATATGCAGTTTTATATGTATGCGAATGCTTGTACTCACTGTGTTGAGTCAGCTGGGTGCCAGTTTCACTACGCAAGGGCAAATTTGTCTGATTTTTTTTCAAGAAATGGCTATACATAATAAATAACATTCCACTAGTCTACTATTTGCAGTTTAAACTATGATTTGGCCATATTACGGGAAGTCTGGGAATGTTATGGACTTTGATTATAATGTCAATATAGCAAAGAGGATGAATAATTCTAGGTTCAGGTGCCATGAGGTTGTATCAGCCTACTATTCTTTGAGGTTAATTATAGTGGATGGAATCCACTATCTTGAAATCTCTTCCTTCTTCTTCTTCTTATAACCTTTTCTTTTTACCTTTTCAAGAATAAATGCGACTCTAACCGCTTAACGTACAGACATGTTGAAATAACCGTTGTGTAGGTCTGGAGTTGGACAAGAGAGTTATTTCTTCAGATTTTCTTAAAAGTTTATACTTTTTGAGAAATAGGGGATTAAAAATGTTAAAAAGCTCATTTTTCCCCCATAGACTTGAATGGCTGTGATGTCATAATGGCCTAAAGCCAGCTGCGCTCGTTAAGCTCCCAGAATAGTTCCCGGGCTAATCAGAACACTGGCACAGGTGTCACCTGTGAATCAAACTGTCTCAGCTTCTAATGCATACAATCTGGTGCTCCCTAAAACTACACATCCTGTTTAAGTGCTTCCTATGTTTTCAAAATAAAAGTCACAGCCATATCTCATGCTTTGCGCATTATATCTCCAGAGCGGCTTGACGCATATGCTTCAAATTTGGTACAAGTGTTTGTATGGACTCAAAGATGAAGTGAGTTGATGTTAGAGGTCAAAGGTCAAAGGTCAAATCCATGAATACTCTGAGCGCGATATCTCAAGAATGTCTTGACATATATGCCTGAAATTTGGTATGTGTTTGTATGGACTCAAAGATGAAGTGAATTGATGTTGGAGGTTAAAGGTCAAATGTCAAGGTCAAAAACACCTTGAGTGTTATATCCCAAGAACGCCTTGACACACAAGGTCTTTTGGTACGAGGATTTGTATGAACTTAAGTGATTCAATGTATGAAGATTAAGTGATTCAATGTTTTTTTTCCAGGAATTTCCCTGGAAAAGACTACTTCAAGATATTAATACCCAAATATGGCCTCCAAGATAAGACATTTCTGAGAGTGTAAAAATTATACAAAATCAAGGGTGAAAAAATGTATGAAAACATTGGAATTTAACAAAGATATTTTACAGGTCTTAGTTTTGGGACTTAAATATTAGGTAAACAAACTTTGAGCAAAATCTGCGGCAACCATTTCCTGGATTTTGTCTGATTTGACATCCATTTTCCTTATTGACATTTGCCTAAAACTTCAAAAACTTGCTTTAAACCTTCACGTTCCTCAATAATGTCAGATATACTTGATAATGTGATTAAAGAAATTAACAAATGTAGGCTACACACCATTGACACACCAAACTAGAATGTGGATGATTTAATTATCCTACTTTTACCCAATAAACATAGTCTATGAGCAGTCTTATCATACTGGAAATCAAATGTGGAAGAGATAGGCAACATTTCTGCTCTTGTCCTGTATTAGACTGTTAGAAAACAAAAAAGCAAATGATGTTGACATGTGATGTTGTTATGACAACTCCTCATAAGATGTGCCAGGCTATTTGCCTTAGCATGTTAATGCAAGTGATGTGACAGTGGTATCCTATCTAAATAATGAGAGCTATTTGAAGCCGGATGCAGTGTTGAAAACTTACAAGTGGACGAGTGCTGCTGCGAGGTTGCTGTGCTGCTGTCCTTAATGGGTGTTTTCTTGCAGATGAAGAGTCACTCGACTGGCTTTGGAATCACATGAAGTTCAGGGTACAAAACACTATAATGTAGGAATTTTGATCTAAAACTCTGTTACATGAATACCAGTGTAGCAGCATATGGCTAGTCTCACACCCAGACATACACATATTTATGCATGCATCTTTACACACACACACACACACACACACACACACACACACAACTACAGCAGGCTTCTACCCCAGAACATACACTGAGACACACTCCTACAGGGAGAGTGTTTTTCATTTCCGTCCAGCGCCGTAAAGTGAACCCCAAGTGGACACAGGAGACATGTTGTGTGGGTGTGCATGTGTGCATGTTCATGCATTGTTTCTGTTGCTTCCTCATTCTTTTGCTCTGTTTTCCCTCTGTTCCAATTAGATTAATCTCTACACACTCCTACTCAGGAACACACACACACACACAGAGACACACACTGACCAATAGAGACAGAGGGTTCTTTGTTTTTTCCTTATTGAAAGGCAGCAGCAGCTCAGAGGCCAGTCTACAGGGTGCTGGGGTCTGGCTGCTGTGTTCTCTCAGAGACCAATGAGAGTCCACTTAAAACAGACACACACACACACACACACACACACACACACACACACACACACACACACACACACACACAAACACACTCTCTCTCTCCTGCACAAACTCTTCCCCACAATTACTTCCACACAGCCTAACACTTTTAAAAGCTATATTGATGTGAGGACTGCAAAGTTTCCTGGGGCATCATTTATAAAATTCAGCACAGATTCCATCCTAACCTTAGAATCTACGCACAAAAATATTCTGATTTGACCGTGTGCCGCAGGCGGCTGCTTATAAGTACAACCTCAAAACAGAAAAAGTTGGGACGTTGTGTAAAATCCAAATGAAAACAGAATGTGATAACATACAAGTCTCATAAACCCATATTTAGCAGCAAAAAGGACATAGACAACATATCAATGTTGAAAATTAAAATTTGGACTATTTCATGGGAAATAATATGTTCATTTTGAATTTGATGCCAGCAACATGTTTCAAATAAAGTTGGGATGGGAGCATGTTTACCTCTGTGCTGCTTCATCTCTTCATTTAACAAAATTCTGTCAATGTTTAGGAACTGAGGAGACCAGTTGCTAGAGTTTTGAGAATTACATTTTGTCTCAATACTCCCCAATACAGGATTTTAGTTGCTCAACACAATGGGGTATTCTTAGTCATGTTTCCATTCCATTATGCACCTAATTGGACAAATCTGTACTGCAGACAGGCCATTTTAGCACCTGGACTCTTCCTCTGGAGCAATGCTATTTAAATATGTGCAGAATTAATTTTGCCATTGTTTTCTGAAATATTCAAGGTCTTTCTTGAAATAGACATTACCTGGATGGCAGTATATGTTGCTCAAAACCTGTATGCATTATTCAGACTTGACTGTGCCTTGCCAGATGTGCAAGATGCCCATGCTGTAGGCACTAATGCTCCTCCACACAATCATGGATGTTGGGTTTCAAACTGAGCACTAAAACAAGTTGGATAGGTTGCATACTTGGATAGGCCCTCTCCTCTTTAGCCCAGATGAGTCCATGATTTCCGAAAAGAATGGCAAATTTTGATTGGTCTAACCACAGGAGCTTTTTCCATGTTACCTCAGTCCATTTTAAAAAGCTCAGGCCCAGTGTCTGTTTTGGCTGTTACAATCTTGGCTGCAGTTTTTCAGTTGAGTATCAAATAGACAATGGTTATCAGAGGTTTTCCCATACAATGACAGGTCTGGAAACAGGTCTGGTGTTGATGCAGTGCCATCTGAGGTCCAAAAGACCACAGCCATCCAATTTGTTTTTCAGCTCTTTCCCTTATTTGCAAAGATTTCTCTGGATTCTTTGAATATTTTAATAATAGTATGTCCTGTAGATGATGAACTCCCCAAATACTTCAAGTTAAGAAGCATTAAAATTACATTGTGTCATCATTTGTGCACATAGGTTTACACAGAGTGATGAATACCTCTACATCTTTACTTCTAAGAGACCCTGCCTCTCTGGGATGCTCTTTTTCATACCCATGTTGCCAGTTACCCTAATTAGTTGTGAAACATTCCTCCATAACTAGTCCCAACTTTTTTTGAAACATGTTGCTATCAAATTCAAAATTAATATAATTTTTCCATGAAATAGTCAAATTTCTCATATTCAACATTTTACATGTTGTCTGGGTCCGTTTTGCAACTAAATATGAGTTTAAGAGATTTCTGTGTTGGGGTTGTACCGACTTGCTTTGAGTTGCGTGCACGATGCTCCTTTGTTGTTCCACAATATTCCAAAAACGGTCAATGCAACATTATTCATGAATATCCCTGAATACTTATAATTGAACAATAAGCCCCAAGAGTTCGTATGTTCCAGTGATTTTAGAACAGCTAAGGGGTAACATAAGGTGTTCCGCGGCAATCAGCAAATCCAGCGAAAACAATAAAACATCCATGCATTATATGCCGCGGAACACCTTGCAGTCGAGAAAACAGTGGCCAATATGAGTTTTTAGCCAGCGATATATGAAAAAAAGAATGAACGCATGAATAATAACATATCTAACTAACCCAGTAATCACAGAGGTAGTCATGTTATGAAATGTTATGACTTATGTCTAAGAAACTTTGCAAAGGTTTTACGCATGGGTGAAAGGATGCGTAGAAATACGCATCTTTTCCTGCATAGATCTTTTTCTATAAATCCCGATGTTGGCAGTAACAGTTCAGCCCCGTCCCGTTTACGCATCTTTTTTTGCGTAGCAGCCTTTATAAATGAGGCCCCGGGTTAATAAGCATGCGGTTTTTCTCTGAATAATACCTTCTCACCTCGGCTCAACTCTACTCCACTCTACTCAGCTTTGGTGCCAGATGTTTCCTTTTCGACAGCAAAAAAGTAACCCCTTAATGTAGCTGGGTACCATAGCGTCTTGAGAGGAAGCTACCGTGGCGTCATTAACGCAGGATACACAGTAACAGCAATCGTAACAATAACAGCAATGGAGGAAATCAATGGTATTTAGTTTATGATTCTTAGTATGTGGCTGTTTGTGTTAATGTCAGTATTTTAATCCATGTCAAATTAATTCATGGATATAACGCTCGTATTTTACTGTGGTACGTTATTTCATTTTTAGAGTTTAATTTACGAACGTACCTGTTGTGAATAATAACTAATAGACTAATTGTGAATTACGTTAACGTGAATTGCTTGTGCTGGCACTAGAGAGTGTATACGATTCGTATATGTCTGAGGCTGACACTATTAGGGCTGAGCAAAGATTCCAGGGCGCTACGCACTTCAAAATGTACAATAGTGTGACGTCACTGCGCACCGCAGAGGCGCATTGAACACAGAGCTCGTTCGTTAATTCATGAATGGATAGAACGCTCGTATTTTACTGTGGTAGCCTACGTTATCCCATTTTCAAAGTTTATTTACCAACGTACCTGTTGTGAATAATAACGTGCGATAGCCTAATTGTGAATGGCGTTAACGTGAATTGCTGGCTGATATGAACTAAGATTCCAGGGCGCTACGCACTTCAAACTGTACACTGGTGTGACGTCACTGCGCACCACAGAGGCGCACTGAACACAGAGCTGGTTTCATTGATATTTGATTGGGATTTCATTGATATTTGCATTGTTTCTAGAAATTGAAAAATTACCCCTCCCCCTTTCCTGAAATTTAAATCCAAGTTAATTGCATGACTGATCTTGGTTGGAAATAATTTCTAGACCTTCTCTATTTAGCTCTGCTCTAAGATCTCTGGGGCTGAGTTATTTAAAATGCCGGGCTTGTTCAGAACTTCTGCAGTACACAACAATGACAATAGTGACCAATCAGTAACCTGCAATACTTGCACGTCACCTTTTGGTATTGCCTCAGCTCGCTTGGAACCTCGACGGAGGTGATACCAAAAATAGTACCAGGTAAGTAAAGTAAGTAAGTATTTCATTTGTATAGCGCATTTTCTAGCACAATGGCAGCTCAGGTACCAGGTATGAGTTTTTCGTAGTGGAGAAAAAAGTGAGTAGAGTCAAGGCGAGTTTAGTAGGTACCATTCAGTGGAAAACCGGCAACAATGTGTCTTCTAGGCAGTACTGTGTTTGTATAAACATGTGTCTTGTGTCAGAAACAAACATGACAGACATTGAATTCTTTCATTCAGGTTATGAACGGTACAAAGCACATAGCACCTCTACACATAGTGTTATCACAAACACATACTTATGGATGCACAAACATCCACCCATAAACACACACACACACACACACACAAACACACACACACCTGTGAATTTGATGAGTGTGTCTTTTGTTCCTGGCTTCAGGTTTTTTCCCACCCACAAAACAGCTCTTCCTGTCAAAGAGCTCCGGCAGCCTCCAGCTCAAGGAGTTTGCCCGCAAGAATGCTGCCAACGTGCTCTCCGTCACTAACATGCTAATGGGCATGGCCTCCATCCTCAGCAGTCTGAATGGGTGAGTGGGCACCAGATGACACCCAGGGCCCTCGTTTCAATGTCGGGCAAAGTCTTAAGTCTGACGTACAAATAAATCTGACTTGACTTGACTTGACTTGACGGGACCCCTGACCAAACATAATTCCCATTGCAAGACACGTATATGACACATAGAGAAGCACGTCAGACTTAAATCTTTGCCTGTTACTCAAGTTCAAGTTCAAGTTCAAGTTTATTGTCATGTACTCATGAAATAAGGATTTATCAGTAATGAAATGTCTTATGCTCAAGAGCCAGCTCAACTTTAAAGAATACATTAAATAGTGGTAAAAAAAGGTATATGAATGGCTAATTAAACAGGACTGAAGTCTGAGTGAGTATTAAGGGAAAAAATGATATAAAAAGATAAAACTAAAGTCTCAAGTGCCATAAAAAACACTGAGGAGATGTGAGGTTGATGACATTAGGTATGGGGAAGAGTAAGTTAGGGGCTCTGGTAGGAACATTTTGTGACTGCAAATTTCTGTGTCTTGTTCAGAATATTGAAAGATAATATCACTCAACTAGAAAAGCATTTCCTGAAGGAAATACAGTGCATGCAAAGTTGTTGCTGGGTTTGTGCTAGGGTAATTATAGTGGTTGCTATGCTGTAAAGTGGTTGCTAGGCTGTTGCTAGGGTAATTATAGCGGTTGCTATGCTATAAAAGTGGTTGCTAGGTTGTTGCTAGGGTACTTAAGGTGGTTGCTAGGCTGTTGCTAAGTTAATTATAGTGGTTGCTATGGTACAAAAGTGGTTGCTAGGTTGTTGCTAGGGTACTTAAGGCGGTTGCTAGGTTGTTGCTAGGGTACTTAAGTGGTTGCTATGCTGTTTCTAGGGTAATTATAGTGGTTGCTATGCTATACAAGTGGTTGCTAGGCAGTTGCTAGGGTCATTTTAGTGGTTACTACGCTATAAAAAGTGGTTGCTAGGTTGTTGCTAGGGTACTCAAGGTGGTTGCTAGGCTGTTGCTAGGGTAATTATAGTGGTTGCTATGCTATAAAAGTGGTTGCTAGGTGGTTGTTAGGTTGTTGCTAGGGTACTTAAGGTGGTTGCTAGGCTGTTGCTAGGGTAATTATAGCGGTTGCTATACTATAAAACTGGTTGCTAGGGTAATTATAGTGGTTACTACGCTATAAAAAGTGGTTGCTAGGTTGTTGCTAGGGTACTTAAGGTGGTTGCTTGGCTGTTGCTAGGGTAATTATACTGGTTGCTATGCTAAAATAGTGTATATAGTAAAAAAAGTAGAAATAGTTCAAAGTTACGTGTCAGAATTTGAATCAAGTTTCTACGATAAGCGGTTCAAGTCAAATTAGGGCCTCGAAGAATAATAATAATAACTAGAAAAGCATTTCCTGAAGGAAATACAGTGCATGCAAAGTTGTTGCTGGGTTGGTTGCTAGGGTAATTATAGTGTTTGCTATGCTATAAAGTGGTTGCTATGCTATAAAAGTGGTTGCTAGGTGGTTGCTAGGTTGTTGCTAGGGCACTTAAAGTGGTTGCTAGGCTGTTACTAAGGTAATTATAGTGGTTGCTATGCAATAAAAGTGGTTGCTAGGTGGTTGCTAGGTTGTTGCTAGGGTACTTAAGGTGGTTGCTAGTAGGGCTGTCACTTTATGTTCGAAAATCGATTGCACAATCGATTGGACCAAATAACACAAATTTCGAAAACTAAAATAGGGAATTGATTTTAACCAAATACTTACACTATTATTTTTAAACAAAATAAACAAATAAAAAAGATAGATGTTACAAAATTCACAAACAAGAATATAAGAATATAAAAGAATTCCGAAGTGCAGTAAGCATTGCGAAAGCTAAAAAGAAAATTCCCACCAATTTTACGCACCGGGAACAGCTGTTTCAATCAGCTGCTGTGCTGCTCGTGTTTTGCCAAAAATGGAGGACAACGCGATCAACCTGTGCGACATGTAGAGAGACGAGTGATAGGCCCTAATAACTAGAGGAGTTCGATGTGGAAGTACTTCGGATTTTTGGTATATCAAACTATGGAGAAGAACAAAGCGGTAGGCTACGCAAACTGTGCAATCGAGTTCTACGTAGGCGAAATTTGTTTGACATTTCTAATCGTAGACACAGCTACGTTGAAGCTTGCAGTCATGTCACTGATGTAATGGCAGTCCACTCGGCTTACTGGTTTTCGAGAATGTTGCACTTCTGTTTGTCATTGTGCACGAAACTTCACGCCAATAAATCATCAGAAATATTGCTGGCTTGCGTCTACAGTACAAGCGAGAGAGTTGGCCTAGTTGAGCAAAAAGCAGTTGATACAGGTGCAATCAGTTTAACTGGCCCTTTGATGGGTCCTAGTTGAGCAGCTGAAGGTTGATACAGGTGCAAATCAAGTTAATTAGCCCTAATTAACAACAACCCATTTTCATGCACTGTAATAAAAATAAGTCGTATAAAAAAGTTTATTTGGTCATTTAATCTTTGTTGAAGAGGAAACTGTCACAAATTAAATTGCCTAAAGGAACATGTGTGAGATAGTTTGTGCCTTTGTTGTTGTTGAAAGTGCCTCTCCCCAGGAGCTCATAATTAACTCCATGGCATCTGCAGAAACATGAGACTGAGTTTCTAAAATATTGTGTCAATAGAAATCCAAAGTTATGGACATGCACAGTGGCAAATTAGAATCCATTTTAATTTCAATACAATGTCCTACATTTATTCAGAGAAGACTTTTGATCATGATCTATTGTACAATAGTCATTCCCCTTTTTATGTGTTTTTATTCACGGCTGTCGATGGATCCACCACACTGAAAATAGTAGACTTCTCACAATAACCCAAAGACGAGGTAGAAATTTACAGCAAATGGCCTATATAGAATCATTTTCATGCCATGCCTTTCAAATGTTTTGCAGAGGAATGCAAACGTCTGTGAGGGAACAAGAGGAGACAAAGGATGGCAAAGGCAGTGCTTAGGTCTTTCTACAAAATAGATCAGAATAGCTTCCCACCATAATCTACTGTAAAGGATTATGTAGAACATTTTGATATTTAAGATGTAGTGGATATGTACTGTGGCTCTGTAGGTATTTTTGTGTGTCTAAAGTGAGATTTGGTTAGGGGGTGGCCATAGATCATTTTGACAACCAAAGGCTCAAGGTGTGTCTTACTCCAACCTTGCCTCAGCAAATGCACCATGATTTTTACTCATTCCCACCCCCTAGTGGCCAGATCTCAAACAGCCATCTGTTTACTTCTTCAAATATGAGGCTGAAAATCCCAAATGCTTCTTGTGTGAGACTGAGAAGCGAAAGCACAGTAGGATAGCAGAGCACTGTGACGAGCGTACTGGTCTGCAGGCGCCAGCTTATCAGAAGGCAGACATGAGCTCAAATGACAAAGAGGCGTGGTTGATGTATGACAGGAATTTATGACACCGTATAAGTTCAGCCTATGTTTTTTAGCTAATAATTAATCACCAGAGTATAAGAAACTCGTAAGGATATACTTCCCTGGAAGCTATTTCTACCAGAAAGACTCGGGGAGGTACAATAACGGTTAACACATGTTTTAATCCATCAAAGGATTTACAAAAGACATGAGCAACAATGAGGTAGTCTTTGGCATAGGCCACGTCCTTGGTCCAAGTCACTGTGTGTGCAGACCCTTGCAGATCCTGCCGTAATGAGACGGTAGGGGTGGCTGGACAAGGTTAAACTGGTGGTGGTTAGGGAGGGAGGGTGGGAACATCGAAAAACCGGCACCTGAAAGCAGCAGGCAGGTGCAAAGTCATGTCATTATTAAGACTGATGCAGACTGGTGATTGGTCGGAAGTAATGAATGAATGAGTGATGTATTGATTCTTCCTGGCTGAATGTAATGCTTCCATTTATCAGTCATGGAAGTCTAAGTCTAATGTAATTTACCATAAACCTGAACCTACACACTAATTTTTCAGTTAAGACTCATTAGCCTAAGACATTAATCATTAAATTGACCTGCTCATGCTACGTCAACACAATTGATCACGTAGTCCTGATAAATGATCCAAGCACCAGGGATGAGGGAGCCAGCACTCTGTCACCCCATGTGTATGTGTGATGACTGAGGTCACCCGCACAATTAGAATCAGTGATTACTGTAAACTTAGTGACCTTTGTGTGTGTGTGTGTGTGTGTGTGTGTGCCGTGTCCCATCTAACACCCCACCCCCACTGGCCCCTTGGGCCAGTACATAAGATTTTTACTGGCCCGGACCTTGTATATATTTACAGGCTCAGAAAAGTTACTTTTACACAGAGCTGTTTATTTATTACATTGTTATGAGCTCCCCCTTTATTTTAGTAACCTCACATGCTTAGCCTGAAACGGTTAGCATCACAGGTGAGCTGACTTGTGATGGTGAATGGCGGAAAGATGAATTGGGGCAGATCCAGGATTGTTTTTTTTTGCTAGTCTATCCCCTGATGTGTACGTTTGGGCCATGAACTAATGAACTAAAGTGTGTTTATCAGTTTTCATGTGGTCACATTGCACTTGTGCTTGCACTCTCTCTCCCTCCAGTCACCAGTACGCTGCCTGCTGGCTGGTCCTCATTGGTTACCTCCTTGATCTGGCTGACGGGGCAGTTGCCAGGAGACTTAATGCCTGCTCAGCGCTGGGTAAGTGCAGAACACCGTTAGAGGGGCTCTTTATGGGGTGAACCACAACATATTTTCACATGTGTTTGTGTGTATGAGAGAGAGAGAGAGAGTGAGAGATGTGCGTGTGTTTATGTGCGTGTGTGTGTGAGAGAGAGAGTGTGTGTATGTGTGCAGGGGTGCAGTAACGTATTTCCCAGCAGCCTGAAATAGCTCTGTGGCGGTCAGTCACTCGTGAGTCACCGCTGGGGTGTTTTGTCCACGGGAACAATGCCCCTGGATGCAGCAGGCCACAGCGGGATCAGGCGGCCATTGTGCATCTGATCCGACTCTATGGGATCACAGCATTCCACGCATGGCCCAAATGCCTCGGCCTGAGCCGTGGAATTCTGTTGCACTCCATCACGCCACGACGATGGCCTGCGCAAAAACAGCCCGGCCGCTTCCAGGAATAAAGAAATGTTTTGGGAATTTTGTTTACAAAGGGAGAGGCTGACGCAGACATTTTGCACACATGCTCACACATACATACACTCTTCCATACACTAATGAGCAGATCCATATTGTGCCCGTGGACTCATTTATTCCTGTCTTGTGTGTGTGTGTGTGTGTGTGTGTGTGTGTGTGTGTGTGTGTGTGTGTGTAGGTGCTAAGCTTGATGACTTTGCAGATTTCACCACATTTGGGATTGCTACCTCGCTGCTCTTGAGAACCGAGAGCCTTCTGGACAACCTCCTGTGCATGTGCTACGTCCTCTCAGTGTTCACTCGCCTTTGCTTCTTCTCCAGTGGTAAGCAGCCTCTCTCTGTCTGTGTGTGTGTGTGTGTGTCTGTGTGTGTGTCTGTGTGTGTGTGTGGATGTATTTGAGTTTATGGGTTGATACTTCAAGACAGTTACGATCAAGTGCACAATCAACACATTGTCAATCTCTCCACATATAATTTATTTATAAGGGCTTTATAAATGATGTAGATGCGGCGTATAACTGAGTCATATCGTGCCAGCCAGGGCCAAGTCAACATCACCATCAGACTAAAAATAAAACATCATCTCCACACAAGGAATGAAGAAGTCCCCAACTTAGCCAAAGTTTAATAAGCAGTCCTTCTACATTATGCCCTGCTGTGAGATGAACGATGGTGTTAGTCTTCATCACTTCATTACATATCTCCCGTAAGAAAGATGGCCGTCTCAGTGCAGCTGCAGGAGAGAGAGACCCTGGGAATGAGTCCTATAATCTGAGAATGGTGTCCACACGAGACTGCTGAGAACGTCATTGTTCCACAAGCGTTCAGCTGCCCGTGACACACAGGGCTGTTCGACACACACACACACAGGCCCTCTGGTGGAGCTGTCAGGAAGACTTGTGGCCTGGTCGTGCTTTCTCCCCCTCGGGCAGGAGGCTTAGGGCCCCCCTCCCCTCTCTCAGTGGGCTATGGAGGTTAAAGAGGACAGGCAAGTGGAGGAGTGGAGGCCTAACTGGCATCAGGTTTAGAGATGGTCCTGTTCCCAACTTCCCATCCAAGTACGAAACAGGCCCGACTCTGCTTAGCTTCCGAGATCAGACGAGAGCGGGCATGCTCAGTGTGGTATGGCCGTAAGCAATTAATGCCGGACATCTTCATCAACCTTAGCTGGTCTGCATGCATTCAGGTGAATGTAGACTAAATGTCTTTATCAAAAAAGAAAAAGCTTATAGCACCTGATATTCCCAGGCGGTCTCCCATCCAAGTACTAACCAGGCTAAACACTGCTTAGCTGCTGAGATCAGACAGAAGTGGGTGTGCTCAGTGTGCTATGGACGCAGCATTAAAGCCTGAGCCGGACATCTACATCATCCCCACCCAGGGACTGACCACAGAAGCTGAACCCACTAACAAGTGGTATCTATGGAAGGTGTGCATGGAAGACTCTCTCTTACATGGTTCATTGTTTAGGGCAATGCAGCTGCCAAATAGGCCATCCTTATTTAATAAAGCCGTATAATTTCATTGGAAAATTCAAATAACTTGCTGAGGTAAGATCTTCTTTTACAGTATGATAGAATGCCAAGGTGCGACATGAAGAATAGAGCTGCTTGTTAAATCATGATGCCTCTGAGATTTTACATTGTATTATATTGCATCCCTAGCTGTGTCACAATAGGAGACCATTGCAATGTCTTTGACATAAAGAGCTATTTCAGGGTTAGAGAAATCCTTTAGCTAGGTCTCAACCAATTACCCAGGAATGTCATTAGTGGCTGAGTTAATGTGTGTGTGTGTGTGTGTGTGTGTGTGTGTGTGTGTGTGTGTGTTTTTTTGTGTGTGTGTGTGTGTTTTGTGTGTGTGTGTGTGTGTGCGTATGTGTGTGTGTGTTTGCGTGGGGGTATGGGGTGTGGAGGAGATCTCTGTCTCAACCCTATGAGCATATTAGAGGATATTCAGCGTTCCGTATTGGTTGAATGTCGCCTTTGCTGGAATCCCATTAACCAGCGCCTCCCTGGCGACACACACAAAAGTAAATCCCGTCTGTGGGATGACGTTCAAGCCTAATTAAGACTGAGACAGACACCTGGAGCCAAATCGGAACCCACCCAGCCAAACACATCCAGAGCACCTGGTCCTGCAACATCCGACATGTGTAAGGTGCACAGCATAGCCTCATTAAAACTACTCGGCCACAGCCTGAACAAATACCCACTTCAGTTCACTTCATTTATTTGTAGCCTAATGGAATGGTTTGCTGCTCTGTGTTACTGACAAATGTTAGGAGTAATACTTGGATTTGTCAACGATTTTCCATGCAGGAAACTCAGCACTGAATGAAGAAAGCATAAAGAAAACTGGTAATAATGACATGAATATTCTGTGCCGGTCTCCCTACATATTAACAAAAAGAATTTGCTAGCTTTGTTAAAACGATACCATTACATTATGTTATTGACTGACTCCTGCCAAATGGCATTCACTATTTCAGTATGAGTGGCAGATTTGAAAAGGGTCAAAGACCCCAACCCTGAAAGCCTCAGAGCCTTGCCAGTCTGAATATATTCGACCCACTTTTAATACATTTACATATAAACATCATATGTTCAACAGATTGAAAAAAAAAAAACCCTCATAACGCATTCTTACCCAGCAAAAGCTGTCTGTCGTGCTAAATATAGCTCTCAGACACCCATAGGATTGGCTTTCAGTGAAAGAGCTTCATCACACACTATCCACGAATCCTTAAAGTCAGTCTAATAGCCTACATTACAGCCTATATCTTGTAAACTAAGAGTAAGTAATACAGTACAAATGCCTGGGTAAGCCCAAGTAGCTGGCTGTTGTTTTAGGTTATGTACGCGTGGGTGGAAGTCGATATGTTCTGTGTGGAGAGCAGTGGAAATTAGTTGAGTAATCCTCGTAGTTCACTGAATACACATGCCATCGTTAATAAAAAATTTACCAAACATTTCCACCCTCATCAAGTTGTTCCAGCTACAGGCGCAGACATAACATATTCATAAGGAGAACAAGACTGAACATGCACAGACACACACACACACACACACACACACACACACACACACACACACACACACACACACACACACACACACACACACACACAGACACACACACACACACACACACACACAGGGGGCGGGGGAGCCATGTCAACACCAAGGCACCCCAGGCACACTTCCCCAGTGAGTAGCAGGCAGTGCCAGAGCTCAGAGCTCCGCACCCTCCTCACCTCAGCATCTCTCTGGAACATTTTTATTTTAAGACCAAAGATATAATGCTAATGGATCGCCAGCATTTCATTTCACAATCAACCCCTGACATAGGTTTGGTCAGAATGTAATCCATTGGTGGCAATGAGCATTAATGGGCAAAAGGGTTTATTCTTTTCCCCGTAAAACATGTTACTATGGTAACAGTGTTAAGGGGGGGGTGGGGGTGGGGCTCTAGAACGAGCTAAAGGAATCACTAACAGACATGCTGTAGTCGTTTAACAAGTTTTAAAACCTACAAGGTATCTGCTATTTACAGTACGTACTTGTTCATTTCCACCCCTTGTGTTTGAACATGAGAAACTCTGAACATGAAATAAAATATGACATTTCAGAACTGGGGTTTCTCTTTGATGAAACACACAGGCAGCTAGAAACACACAAACACATCAAACACATTTGTGGGCAAAAAAATAATAATATTTGTTCAGATTTTGTTTTACTTAATGTGTAGGCTTTCATATCTGCTTAACCTTAAAAAGCAGTTTTAAGTTCACCTTAAAAAGTATTGTAATTCCCAACCCCCTATTATTGATTGGATTTTACTGTTTCCGGCTAGTGTAACGCATGTTACAAAGTGTCGAACAGAATGTCCCTATCCGGTTTGTCATCAGTTTCTCTTTTACAGATTGCGTATTCATGGAAGCGCCTTCTCATGGGAACACTAACTCCTCTCCTTCAACA
>NC_055963.1:31414075-31461575 GCF_018492685.1 Alosa sapidissima
ATCAGGAGAGAGTATGGACACAGACAGACCACTGGCACTCCACACACATTCCACTGTTCAAGCTCGCCGTGATGGCCAACGGATTTATTTTTCTTTTTTTTTTTTTACTTTTTGTTTGTGCTTGGGTTCCATAATAGTTCAAGAGAGTTACTAGAACTGTGTTGTACTTTTCTAAGCTCACATGATCTGGTGCGTATTTGATGTTTCTGTAATTCCAAATTAGTTTGTGATTTTAGAGTCCCTACGGATGACAAAATCCCCCTGGATGAACATACTGAGATTTACACTCTGTGTAGCAAACTGATCTTCATGGGGCAGGATGATGGTTATTAAAGACTCATTAATCTTGTGACATTCTCTCTTATCTGACTCTGTGTAAACATTTCTGGAAGATTCCCCAGCCCTTGCAAAACTGTATACTATTTATACCTCACAGGACAGACACAAACTCCCCAACTCACAAATTAAAGCAAACCAACCTATAAAGTCAGTAACATATTGAATAACCTATACACACACTTATCTTATAACAAAACATTATATACGTTTATCATGCAAAGGAAACATTATTTAGATCTACAGTATGCATAAACCCATAATATGGTGGCACTAAGGGTTAAAGCACAATCACATTTCTTAACCTAATATAGCATTCAGACACATTTACTCATAACAGCACAAGACCTACATACCCATCAGAGCGCAGATCCATTACAGTGAGTGTGCCTCCTCTCCTCCCTTCCACTTCTTCTCCTCCTCCTCCTTTCCTCCACTCCTCAACTCTCCTGCCTTCATCTCTCCTCCTCCTCCTTTCTCTCCTCCTCGCCCCCCCAACCCTCTTCTCCTCTCCTCTCTGGTTGCAGCCACTCAGAAGTGAGGGGCTGAGATCCCAATGCATCTTCAGGGGTGTCTCTATCACCCTCTGCTGGTGCTATTGTCAGTGTGGGCAGCTAAAGTGACCATGACGCTCTCTCAGCCTAACCAGCAAGTCTAGTTTTCTCACTCCGTTCTGACCAGCTTAGCATGTCTCATTTTGCAATCTTTCAGAGTCTTCGGGGAGCTTGTCTCAAGTTTGCTGTCCTCAGCTCCATAGCTCGACCGTTAGATCAGGAGTGTCGGCTCTGGATCGTCCAGAAGGAGTGTGATGAATGCCCATGCATTACGTGTAACTGACTGGGGCTCAAAAACTGTGAAAAATTGTCTCTTCTCTGCTCGTCTCACATAACCAAGCCCAGAGCGAGCAAACACACACACACACACACACACAAACACACACACACACACACACAAACACACTCGACATTCAGAGCACACTCTCTCCTCTTTTACTTTGTTGCCTTATCAAACATCTGCATCCTGCAGTTGTTTTCTCAACCCCAGATGGCTCCCTGTGTGTGTGTGTTTGTGTTTATGAGAGAGAGAGAGAGAGAGAGAGAGAGAGAGAGAGAGAGAGAGAGAGAGAGAGAGAGAGAGAGAGACTATGCAGGCTGCAAGGTGTCACTGCTCAGACTCATGTTTGTTTGAATGTCAGGATTGTCTTTGATGATGAAAACACATGACAAAGAGAATGAGGGCATCTCTTTCATTCTATTATTCTCTCTCTCTCTCTCCAGTGAGCTTGATGAAACAGTAAGGGCCTATGCACACCTATATAGAATGTTACCTTCACATGATAAATACGCTAAGGAGATATAATCTTATACATCCATAAACTGATCCAGCTGGATGAATCACCCATGCATACATGAAGCTTTCACTGAAACTGTAATAGATCTCACTTTTCTCCACTGCTCTGCAGACTATCTCTCTTACAACTTGCTCCTCTGTCACTGCATGTGCAGTAAATCAAAGGAATGTGGAATTTATGCAATATAGGAGCTATGTGTCCTAGTTCCCCCAAAAAAAGAGCAGACCAACACTTTTGTGGTGCATATGAAATCCTTGGGCAACTCATGCATCAAGTCAAGTCAAGTCAAGTTTATTTATATAGCGCATTTCATACACAGAGGTCATTCAATGTGCTTTACATAAACAAAACCAAACAATAATAACAAATACAAGCATAGAAAGGCAATATAGTCAAAGAATAGTTAAAAGGTATGCATGCTGTGTCTACAATACATGCATGCTGTGTCTACAATACAGATACACAGTATTTCAAACACTGCTGCATATTTTCAGGGCAGCTTCGGGCCAAACAGTCTGTGAGTTTAAACCACCAATTATGGGCTTGTATGTGTGGTGACACTAATCCAGTTTCTCAAGACGGCTGGATTAAAAACAAATTAATAATCAAAAACATGCTAACCCCGAGATTACAGCATGACACTGTTCATTTAACATACTCACTAACACGCTGGCCAATGAGGAAATATCACTTTAATATGAACACTACACACAGATGGCTACATCTCTGAAACCATCAGAGCATGTGTCCTAGTGATTCAGCTTACATAACAACAAAGGTTAGTGGTTGGCCATTAGGAAATAGAAGGCTTTCATTCGCACTCAGCACAAGCCAGCCAGAGCAGCCCTATTCAGTTCCACTCAAGTGAAAGTCCCATGGACACTTAAAGCAGAGTGACATGGCCCTCTTTGCTGGATGACGCTGGCCCTGTCTCCCATCACACACACACACACACTTCCAGAAGAGACTCCTTCCCCCATAGCCTGCAGCCTCTGCAGACCAAGTCATAGAGCCATAAAAAAATATCTGCGCACAGTGTGTGCGTGTGTTACTCGGAAAAACGTATTTGCCGCTGTACTCCACGCGGTGGCAGTGTTTAAACATGGATGAACACAGTCCTCAAATCCCCTCTGCCTAATTATAACTGGTGGAATCAACAGTCCACAGTGGCAGTCATCTGCAATACTAACTAGATGTAGGCCTACATGCGGGCGTCTGTTGACTTTGAACACTTAGACTGGACGTCAAGGGAACATTTCTGAATTTTAATAGAAGAATTAAAGGGAACTACGCACCTAGGCCTACATTTCTTCTGTCGGCCTAGAATATTCTTGTTAACCATCCCCTTTTAACGTGTCAAAATGACTGGACTACTGCATGGCTGGTCGTTCAAATGTAAATAAACAAACCAATACCCTTAATCTGGTTGCGAAATAATGCAGGGTTAGTGCAACGACGACAGCCACGTTTAGCCCCTGAGGACATAATTAAGCTGCATGAGAGACGGGCACAGCGGGCTGGAGCGAGTATTGTTTTGGCGTTACAAGGCAACAACCGCCGCGGAAGAACCGCCTAGCTGATTTCGTCATTGGCTCCTGGGATACCGTTTGACTCCAGTTCCCCGCCTCCCATTGGTGCCAAAGCACAGCAGTCAGCTACGCTGGACTTCCCTTGCTGCAACTAACAAGATGAAAATGCGTGAGAAACTTCCCGGACAGCCCGCAGGCTGTGTGTAGAAGAAAGCTTTCTGAGGGACTGTGGCGTGTGTGGATGTGTGTGTGAGGGGTTTAGTTCGTGACTCATTTGTCCGGAAAAGTGCGTGAGTGGCCGGTCAGCATCAAGTTAAAACGTATTCCGCGAGCTGCAGGTATCTTGTTTCCGTCGCCCTGGAATGCTGTGCTGCTGCTGATGCCATATTAGAAAAGCAGCAGGTGCGTCGAGAGGATTGTTCTCGATCAAGAAAAAAGCGATACATTGAATGTTGAATCAGCTGCTCTACGCCCGCGGTAGCGTCAGACCATGACAGTCCCAGTGCAGTGACAGGGGCTGGCGAACGCTTAAGATAAACTTGAATCGCCGCTTGGGTAGTCGGCGTTCCTCGTGTGGAACTGTTGAGCACCAGGTGTTTGTTTAGGGTTGCTCTGTGTCTTCCTTATTACAAATGTATGGATATTTCTATGGTATCGAAATCGTGGAAATTTCATTGCTACTGACGTGTTTTGACGTGCTGCTGGCTTGGTGTCAGCTAGCAATTGCTCCTGCATGCGTCTGCTTCACGCGGCTTGACACGCACTGTCTTGCTTGAGAGAGGTCTGTGCTATATCTCAACAGCCGCAGCCGACCTTGACGCTCCGCTGACCGCTCGGAGGAGCTGGACGATGAGGGTGATATCCGCGCCGCTTCCTGCGGGCTGCTGACCAAGAGATGTTAACCGAACTCAGCGCGCGCATTGCCTTTCCGTCCGTCCCGGCAGCAGGATCGTGTCCTAAAACCGGAGAGAAACTGTTCGTCCACAAAAGCAAATATTTCGCCGACATCCTTTAAGTGTAACGAGGTGAAAACCACCGACGGTCATGTCCAAAACACTGAAGAAAAAGAAGCACTGGTCTGCGAGAGTGCAGGAGTGCGCGCTCTCATGGGGTAGCGCCGGGGAGCTGGCCTCCTTCGTGGAGGTGCGAGGGGGCGCCGAGCGAGGGGAATTTCCTTATCTCGGAACTGTGCTGGCGGATGCGATGGTTTGCCATGTCGGCAGATTCCCGAGCCCTGGAGATGTGCTGCTGGAGGTCAACGGCACTCCCGTCAGCGGACTGACTAATCGGGACACCATTGCTGTGATCCGCCACTTTCGAGAGCCTGTTCGACTTAAGACTGTGAAACCCGGTGAGTTGATGTGCATAAACACGGACATTTTTCTTGGTCTGTTTTGTAATGTTTAAATAGGGTCGCTGTAGATAGGGTACCATGCACACATTGGTTAGGCTGGGCTTCTTGGTATTTTCAATATCAAAACCATCTTAGTTAGGACGAGGGTAGGCATGTCGTAAGCATACAGAAACCGGTACGGACAGGGAGTTATTTGACGTAGTCACTCACACACTCAAAGGTATGTTATGAATGTGTGTGTGTGCGCGCGAACGTGAGCTGGCGCGCTCGCGCTTATGTGTCTGGCTGCAAGTGGGTGCCATGGTAACTGGAAAACACACCCAGTCCACAGGTGACTGAGCGGTAGTGTCAGGTGCCGTCCTCACTGTCCCCCGCGCCTCCGGTGCTCGCAGGGAGCAGCGAAGCGGTTGCACAGGGAACTCCTCGGGCTCAGAGTGCAATCAACTTAGTGTGTGTGAAGATAATCTTCTTTACCCTGCGTGCACAGATGTCGTCTGTCTTCCTCACCCTCACACACCCACCTGATTCATCTTCTAGTTGCCACACACACACACACACACAGATAGGGAGAGAAAAAGAGTAGCCAATAGCCAGTATGTTTGGATTAGGTGAAGATGTTATGCAGCCTGCTTCTTAACCCCCTGCCCCCCAAGTGCCTCAATCATTGATGAGCATAAAGACTGGAGATCCACATAGGCTACAGCTCTGCAGACTACACATCCACAAACATTTGTTTAAATGTTTATGTGTTTGAAGAATGAGGGATTGCATAATGCTGCTGCTCTTTTGTTGTTTTTAGTTTTAATAGGATATGTTTTAGCATCAAGACTGATGAAGTGTAGCAGCCTATTACGTTTTCAGGTGATAAATTATAGATAAGCAGCATGTCCGAATAATGTGTTCTGGGTTCAGTGGGGTGTGTAACTGTTGTTTTTTCTTAGGGGTAGTGTGTGTGTGTGTGTGTGTGTGTGTGTGTGTGTGTGTGTGTGTGTGTGTGTCATGAAGCGTACAGTGGAACTGGGGGTGGAGAATGAATGCTCCTCTCCAATCTGACCAGAGCGGTCTGACCCACCGTTGTTTCACGGCGAGTCATTAGTGCCACTGGTGGTTACGGCATACAATCACCTCACCACACACACGCACACGCGCGCACACACACACACACACACACACACACACACACACACACACACACACACACAGGGCATGAACAGGCATGTATATATTAACACCAGTACACATCTTTAACACCCAGTCAACCCACACTCTCTCTCCTACTGTGAATAAGTCTGTTGTCTATATTCTGACTGTATTGAATGTATTGTTTGTATTCTACCCACCATCTCTCCTGTGTGTGTGGCTTTGTGCATGCGTGTGTGTGTGTGTGCGTGTGTGTGTGTGCGTGTGTGTGTATGTGTGTGTGTGTGGCTTTGTGCGTGCGTGTGTGGCTTTGCGCGCGCGCGTGTGTGTGTGTGTGTGTGCATGCGTGCGTGTGTGTGTGTGTGATGCAGCATTCCCCAGTTGACTGCTCCCATCTGACTACCTCATCCCTCTTCTCCTCCACCCTCTTCTTTACTCACTGCTTATCTTCTTCCTCCCTCCATCTTGCCTTTCATTAACTCTGCTCTCTTACGCCCCCCCTCCCCCTTTCTCTTTCTCTCTCTGTCTGTCTGTCTCTCTCTCTCTCTCTCTCTCTCTCTCTCTCTCTCTCTCTCGCTGTCTCTCTCTCTCTCGCTCTCACGCGCACACACACAGACACAGACACCACACACACACACACGTTTGCTTTTGCCATCGTGTGTGTGTGTGTGTGTGTGTGTGTGTGTGTGTGTGTGTGTGTGTGTGTGTGTGTGTGTGTTCACATGACTCACCAGGTAAGGGGCCTTAGGGAGAGAGGCCTTTGCTCAGTGACCGTGATGTGAGTGGTGGGGGAAAGAGGTAGAGAGAGATAGACGAGTGGAGAGAAAAGGGGGAGACAGTGAGGAGAGGAGGGAAGAGGAGAACCGAGACCAGGATTGCTTGTAAGGGAGAAGTGGTAACTGATGCTGGCCCTAATACTGAAGCAGTGGCGACCATGCCAGTCGCTCTGTGTGTGTGTGTGTGTGTTTGTGTGTGTGTGTTTGTGTGTGTGTGTGTGCATGCTGCACAACTTGTGATCAGGTCGCTTATGTGCTTCCAAGTCTGAGGATGTCTGTGTGTTTGTGTGGATGTCTGTTATTGTGTGTGTGCTTGTCTGTGTTTGCCCTAGAGAGCTGACAATCCTGTCAACCTCAGTCTTTGTCTAATTGGCTGACATCAGTAAACATACACTCTCTCCCTCTCTAACATACACACACAGTTTTACGCAGGATGCAGATGTTAGCCCAACGCGCCAGATGCAGAACTGCAGTGTGTGTCAATGTGTGTGTGTGTGTCAATGTGTGTGTGTGTGTCGATATGTGTGTGTGTCGATATGTGTGTGAGCCGATGTGTGTGAGTCGATGTGTGTGCGTCAGCTGGCAACGGATGGTGAGTAGGGCATCCAGACAAGAAAAGAAAGAGTTGTCTTCTGTCGTAATGATGTGCAGCATACAGTTGGAGACTGTGTGTGTGTGTGTGTGTGTGTGTGTGTTTCCTGCTCACAGAACTGCCTGCGGCCTGTTTTAGTTCTCTTGCACTATGCAGGGATGAAAGGAGCCAACATTTTTGTATCCCAGTTGTCTTTCTTTACCAGTTTGTGCGCGTGTGAGCAGGATACAATGAGAATTTTTTAGAAACAGTATTGATTGCTTACTGCAAGCCTTAAACTATGTTGCAATACTGGGAGCAGGTGTGTGTGTGTGTAGTGGCAGGTGTTTGGCAATTTTCCTTCCTTGCCCCCCCCCCCCCCCCCCCCCCCACACACACACACACACACACACACACACACACACACACACACACACACACACACAAGCGCAGCTCTTTATCCCACACCTACATTGCACCCTGGCCTTGCCACATTTTTAGTATGGCGGAGACTGATATAGCTGTCACGTCTCCCACTGAAGTGCGGGGGGAGGTGCTGGGGGTGGGCGAGCGCCAGAGAGCAGTGCTCCCACTCTAGGCGTTAGCAGCGCAGCGCAGCGCAGAGCAGAGCAGCAGAGCCAGCCGACGCCAAGGCTTTGCTCATCACTGTTTTTGCCAAGTGTTCCAGCCGTGAGCCGCCTTGAGCTCCCCACGTGCTCTCTCTCGCTCTCTCACTCTGTCTTTCTCGCTCTCCGTTTCTCTCTCTCTCCCTTGCTCTCTCTCCCACTCTCTCTCGCTCTTTCACTCTCTCTTTCTCGCTCTCCGTTTCTCTCTCTCTCTCTTGCTCTCTATCCCACTCTCTCTCTCTATCTCTGTCTCTCTCTCTCTCTGTCACTCTCTCGGTCATGCACCCGCTGCTTTTTGACATGGCAATGCTAGTGGTCCTGAAAAGGAAATGTGACATAAACTTTATATGGAATAGGCAAAACATAGTTGTGTGTGTGTGTGTGTGTGTGTGTGTGTGTGTGTGTGTGTGTGTGTTTAAGGGTTTAAGGGCTTCTGAGGAGAAAGTAAACAGGTCAAACGTTGTGCCTGATTTTCCTGTTTGTCAAAATGGAAGTATCGGCTTCTCCTCTCAGTTATCCTACACATACACACACAAACACGCACACACACACGCGCGCTCACACACACACACCTACACTTAACGCACTTGCAAACCATAAGTAAATAGTTCTCTAGTTGGCGAAGTGTTATTGTTCAGAAGGAGTCCTGGCAGGAGCAGCGAGTTGGTGTGGACTCAGTAAAATTAGATGGTGTCTGGCCCACCACTACCACACCACCCACAAATAATCTCCATTCAAATCCTATCTGAATCACACTGTGACACAGTGTGTGTGTGTGTGTGTGTGTGTGTGTGTGTGTGTGTGTGTGTGTGGTAACTCCGTGTCCTATTCTAGGACATTACTAATTCATTTCTCGCTCGCTCACTCGCTTGCTAGCGCTCTCATTATTTGCCCTGCTGTGTTCAAAGCACACAATGGCCCCGTGTTTTCTGCTCTCTCTGTGTGTGTGTGTGTGTGTGAGTGGATGACTGAGTGACAGAGCCTCATGTGTATGTGTGTGTGTGTGTGTGGGGGGGGGGGTCATGTTTGTCTGTGTGTGTGTGTGTGTGTGTGTGTGTGTGTGTGTGTGTGTGTGTGTGTCGTAAATAGGCCAGTGCAGAAATGGCTGGAATTCGGACCGTGTCCTTTTTGAAGAACAGCCCGCTCCATTAGAAGGACACAAAATGACAAGAGTGTATTGTTACCAACAGGTGGGATTGGCTATTGTCACTGTGTCACTGTCTGCCATGGGATTGTGTGGCCAGTGACACACCCCAGGTTTGAGTAAAAAAAAAGAGAAGAGGAGGGAGGGGGTGATGTTGTTAAAGAGGTAGACAAGAAGAAGAAGATATGGAGGGATGGATAGAAATGGAGAGAGAGAGAGAAAGGGTGTGTGTGGGTGTGTGTCAGTGGCTTTTCAGGTCCTGCAAGTTGATTGGTTGCTCCTCATCAGAGCAGATGCACAGAGAGTTGGAGTTTACACACACCACACACACCACACACACCACACACACCACACACACACACACACCACACACCACACACAGAGTCTAACCCATGCCATGACCCTGTCCCCTTCCTCAGCAGGTTGAGACCCTAGGGAGGGCTTGAGTGAGTGCTTTGCATAAATAGAAACCAATAGAAATGTTTGTGCATGTGTGGCTGGCCAGCCAGCTTTGATAAGATAACACTTCTGGAATGCAGGTACACCCAGTTTTACTGGCTATCACCCCCCTCTCTGTCCGTCTGTGTGTCTGTGTGTGTACATTCATGAGATTGCAGCTCTTTGTCTTTCCTCTTGGCCACTGAAGGATGACATTCTTTCACACCACCTCATTTAATGAGCTCCCATTCATCCTCTTTCCCGCACTACGTGATGTAATGTCATCCCTCTCTCTCTCTCTATCCCTCCCTCTCCCTCTATCCCTTCCTCTCTGTCTCTGTCGCTTTTCTCCCAGTCCCCTGTTCTCTGTTTGTACAGTTAAGTGGGAATGACAGAATTGGATTACATTGGTTGGGTGTTTGTTTCTAATGAGACGAGGATGCTGGGCTATGGGTGCTTGTGTGTGTGTGTGTGTGTGTGTGTGTGTGTGTGTGTGTGTGTGTGTGTGTGTGTGTGTTTCTATTGATGTGTGAGAGGTAGTGACAGGGGGAAGAGTGTGGGAACAGGAGACACCCTTAACCTGTGTGAGTGTGCAGATCTCATGATCATTACCATACCACTCATTCATTTATATGAGGGCTCTCTCTCTCTCTCTCTCTCATACAGACACAACACTATATTACGCAGTGTGTCTTTGGTTTCGGGGAGTTGCTTAGAGTGTTGAGTTTCCATCTGAACCTGATTTACCTGACACACCACACACACACACACACACACACACGCCTCACTTTGGAAAAAGTGTAATTAAGGGACTTTATAGTAATCGATAGAGACATTACTATTCAGGGATCGTTACCTGTGGGATGATAAGGGTTTGTGAGGAAGATGAAAGGGGGCAAACTGACAAGGAGAGAAAGAGAGCACAGTGACCGCACTGTTCACGTAGACTTACGCAAAATGAGACCATTTGGACGCAGACAGACAATAAAACAAGCATTTAAGTGTGTTTATTGTAGAAGAAACATCAATTGTGCTGTGAGCTTTAAAAAGTGTCGAATTAGCAAGGACTGACAGATATGGACAGACAGATCCATACTCACTCACACAAATGTGTGTGTATGTGTGTGTGGCTGTTCCCAGGCCACACAATGACTCTGTGTAGTGCCTTTGTATGTGTGTGTGTGCGGGGCAGTACCCTCCTCCACCATGCGGGGAGGGGGGGGGGCAGTACCACACGGTGTCAGGCTCAAGGTTAGGGCTCAGGTTACTGCTGCTGTCTGCCTGCCAGCCAGCTAGCGGCGCCTAGCCCAGCCCAGCCCAGCCCAGCCCAGCTTTGCCCCCAGCCCAGCCCAGCACTGCCCAGCTCAACCCAGCCCAGCACTGCCCAGCTCAACCCAGCCCAGCCCAGCCCAGCTCAACCCAGCACTGCCCAGCCCAGCCCAGCTCAACCCAGCACTGCCCAGCACAGCCCAGCACAGCCCAGCTCAACCCAGCTCTTCCTGCCTGGCTCTCCTCTTCAGTAAAGGGCCTCCTGACTGGCACACTGACTGACTGACTGGCTAACTGCTGTCCAGCTCAACTCTACTATATTCATATGTTAGGCTTGAGGTGCCTGGAGTGGGCTTTGAGATTGGGTAGGATCTGGAAGCTAGCTCCAGTGAGGAGTGTGTGTCTGTGTGTGTCTGTGTGTGTCTGTGTGTGTGTGTGTGTGTGTGTGTGTGTGTGTGTGTGTGTACTGGTTCGAGACAAAAATGAGTTGTCTTACTTTTGGTCTGAATCACATAATGGCAGGAAGCTACTGTTTGTGTGTGTGTGAATGAGTGTGGGGTGTATTTATTTGAGCATGCCTGCCCAATGACAGGAGAGGGCCTGGAGCTCTGAGAATGAGCCTGTTCCTGTTGAATATAAGTGCAGGGTGTTGACCCCTGACCCATGCATATGTGCTAGTTTGGCATCAGCCAACCAGCCCTCTAACCAGAGCAGGTGGAAGCCAGAGAATGGAATGGCAGCCAGCAGAGAATGGAATGTGTGTGTGTGTGTGTGAGTGTATATGTGTGTGTACACAGGGGGCAAACAAAGGCCTTCCTCCTGTCCTAGATTCTTCCGACTGCCCTGTATCACACACATTCCAGGGCACATTCTCATTCTCACTCACAGCATATGCTTGTGTGTGTGTGTGTGTGGGGGGGGGTGTAGCTTTAGAAAGTCACTCTTTACATCCTATGTGTCTGTGTGTGAGCGGGAGAGAGAGAAATAGAGAGAGAGTGAACACATGTGTGCTTGTGTGTTGTTCGTTTGTGAGAGGTCGGTAAACTCCATCTCTGTACTAAGGGCTGCAGCTCTTCAATTAGTGGCTCTGGCATCAATCAATAAGCCTTACATCTATTACACAATCTCCTTACACAATAGAGCAGAGGGGGGAGGACAAAGGGGATGCAGGCAGGGGGGAGGGAGGAAGGGAGAGGGATGGATGGATGGAATGATGGAAGAGAGAGAGAGAGAGAGGGAGAGAGAGAGGATGGATGGATGGATGTAAGAGAACAAACGTGCAGAGATCTCTGTGCTGGAGCCAGCTCTGTTCCCTTTCTGTAGCTTGTTATGCGAAAACAGCTTTTGGTTGGCAGGCGTCTCTCTCTTTTCTCTCTCTTCTCTCTTGCTCACTATCTCTCCAGTTCTCTCCATTTCTCTCTCATTCTATCTCATTTGCTTTCTCTTTCATTTGCCTCTCTCCCTCCCTCTGGCTTAGAGCGATTGCTGCCGACTCCCTCTTTTCTCCCCCTCTCTCTTTCTCTCCCTCCCTCTCATCCATAAAGCACTCGGCTGTTGTTCCCCCGTTGCTTTGTCATGTCTCCATCCCCGCGAGGTGCTTCTGGAGCACTGAAAAGCAAAGAGTGCACTTAGCGCAGCCGGGACTCAGCCACCGCACACTACCACTGCACACTACCACCGCACACTACCACCGCACACTACCACCGCCACCCCACCGCTCCCTCTGCTCAAGTCGGGTGTCATTTACTGCTCCGGCTAAAAATACAGATCAGATACATCGCTTTCAAACTCATTGACGTTACTTGTGCGCGTCCTTACTTGTGTTGTGTGTTGTGTGTTGTGTGTTGTGTGTTGTGTGTGTGGTTGTGGCGGCGGGTGTCACGGCTGGGGCGGCCGTGCTCGGAGGCGCTCTGAGAAAATGACTGTTTTTCCTCCAGCTCTTGTGTGAAGGTCTCTCAGTCGGCTGGTGAGTGACAGTGGGTAATCTGCTGGCTCCCCTCCAGTCAGATGACTGAGCTGCTACACACACACACACACACACACACACACACACAGAGGTGATTAGGCCGCTTTCTTTTGTCTGTGTGTGTGAGGGTGCACTGGCATCTCCTTTTCACCCTTGTGGCCCAGCAACTGAGTACAGGCCTCCTGATAAAACACAGCGCTGGTGCAACAATTAGGATTCTGCTGCAAGTTTTGTAAGAGTTTGCTATTATGCCAAGAAGCACTGCAAGATGCTCTGCCATATGTACTGCCGTTTATGAATATGTGTGCTCTGTTATTTTGTACAGTCTCCAAAGTATAAGTCCTTACCCCAATGATTTGGAATTTTACTCTGTCTCAGAGAAGCTGCCACATAAAGTGGGATAAAATATTTTTTAAGAAATCTGTCTCTCTAAGTTGAGAGAATGTGTAAGTGTACAGTTAAATATTAGAGTGTGATGGCCCACTTTCAAATCAATGTTACAGCAACACATGGCGGTGATACAAGCCTGTTTTCGCTCCTGAAGTTTGTATGTATCTTTCCCTGAAACTGAAGTGCTATAGTGCTCGGTGGAAGACTTGACAGCACCTCTTCCTACAGGCCTCCAGAATGGCCACTGAAGAAGTCAGCTCCTTGATTCGAGATGTCAACACATCACTTCACTTGGAACTGTTATTTGTTGCAGCTTTCCAAAGAACTAGAATACTAGAATAGTCAAGCCCTGACATGCAAGACCTCAAGGTTAGATGCACTTAGATGCAGGTTGTGTGTGTGTGTGTGTGTGTGTGTGTGTGTGTGTGTGTATGTGTGTGTATGTGTGAGAGTGTGATAACAGACTTTGATAACAGACTTTGTAAAAACATAGCACAGACCCAAATCACTGTTGCTCACTGAAATGGCAAGGACTCTTCAAAGAGTGAAGCTGTGTGGGTGGGTGTTTGGTGTATGGGGTGTGGGATCTTAGGCGCTCTGCAGCCTTTTCCTTCCTGGTTTTGTTGAAGCTGCAGCAAGAATTTGACGCGCCTGCATTCAGGCCTATATGTGCATACACATGCTCTCACACGCATATACCAAAAATACGGACACACAGCCACCCCCCCCCCCACACACACACACACACACACACACACACATGCCCACACGGTCACATTTGTGAGGCCCTTTGTAGCAGCAAGCCCAATTTTGAACTTCAGCCACTGGAGATTAAACATTAACAAGAGGGAGCCTTTCAAGTGGGCTTAGGTTCAGTGGAATTTGCACGACTGGGTGTGCTTCTGTGAGTGTGTGACCACGGTTAGGTTGTCCGGTCGCATGAGCATGAGCAGTGTTAGTAGAACTGGAGAGGAAGTGTGTGTGTGTGTGTGTGTGTGTGTGTGTGTGTGTGTGTGTGTGTGTGTGTGTGTGTGTGTTGCTAAGGGTGCTGGGGTAGAGTGTGCTTGAACTCTCCAGTGGACATGGTGGCTGAGCTGCTCTTCTATGGTAAAAAGAACTCACTTAAGAGTCAAAGTTCAAACACAGCCACTGCTGTGGAGCACTGGAGCACAGCTCTCTCCTCTCTCTCTCCTCTCTCTCTTCTTTCTTTCTTTCTTTCTTTTTCTCTTGCTTTCATGCGCACACACACACACACACATACACTCACACTTGTCCATAGTCTCGCACCCATTTCCCCACTGGAGAATTGCCTTTCTTAAACACAATAGTTTCTCATTTCCTAACCCTGATGTCATGCCCATTGCGTGTGTGTGTGTGTTGTACTGCTTATTGTGCTTGTTTGTCTTCCTGGTGGAAGGGAAGCTTTGAGTCCCTGTGCCCTCCCCTCCCCCCCAGGTGTGGGCCTCTAACCCCCCCCCTGTCCGAGCGCCCAGAGAGGGAGTGGTGCCTGAGCACAGCTCTGACCTCATCACAGGCCGAGCGGAGTGGGGTGCTGCGTCCATGACGAGATGCGTGTTGAAGGCCAAACACTGCAGTGCCGCTGACGAGCCCCATCTGTTTCTCATAGCGCTGCACCTCCCACATCTCCCAACATCTCATCTCTCCCCATGCCTGTGCTGTCACCTCCCCATCAAACCTGACGTCCCAGAGCACACGGCCTCAGCTTATGCTCCACTCCATACCAACTGTGCATATTAGCTATATAGATATGTGTATCATACAGTATATAGGCTAACTACATGCAGAGTCTATACTTGAAATACTTACTTCATTTACTATCAAAAGCAACTTAAATTCGCCATTCTCCTCAGAGCATCTTTGGACTAAGTGCCTTGCTCAAGGGCATAACAGTGGCAGCTGGGAATTGAACCCACAACTTTTCTGGCTTTTGCTTGCTAGCCCAGCTCCTTAGCCACTACGCTACCACTGGCCCAGAGCTCTAACTGCTGTGTTCCTTTCCCCCCTTGATCACACTTCCCCTCAGGTCCACCTCATTACGGTCCCCTCAGCTGACCATAGGGATGGGGGAGCCCCCTTCTTGTGACCCGGGTTCACCTCTGAGGTTTCTCCCCTCCTGTAATTCTCCGCTGCCTTTTGTCACGGGGTGGGGGGGGGGGGGGGGGTGGTGCTGGCTCATGGGGGTTTCCTCGCCGCCCCCGACAGCGCGACTATTGTCGCCGAGGCAATATAAACAACATTGAAATGACAATTGGATTGAATCCGCTTAGAGGGTAAATGAAAAACGTGCGGGTGCGCAGGCGAGGCTTTATGCTAATGCTGCGTGATGCCAGAGAAGACGAGAAAGCCGTTGTGTCTGTTTGTGTCTGTTTGTGTGTGTGTGTGTGTGTGTGTGTGTGTGTATTTGGCTTCATGCTGCAGCCCAGGATGAGGCAGTAAGCGCACAGCGGCATTGGCACGACCCCACCATAAACACACACACACACACTCAGAGACGCACATCTGCGTCAGTAGACTCAGCACATTTGCTCCCTCTCTGCCTTTCTGGTATCTCTTCCCACATCCCGGCCTCTGATGCACTGCAGGCATCTGAGCAGTAACCCAAACGAGCGCTTCTGCATACGCACACGCACACACACAAGCTACGCCACACTTGCGTGCACGCTGCTGGAACATGTGAGTGCAAGAGGCTGTCAGGCAGGCAGACACACTAGAACCTTCCAGTGCCTGCTCGCCTGCCTGCCTGCCTGCCTGGGTGGCTGACTGACGACTCCATACCTTACAGGTTGTGGATGGTAATGGCTGATTTCTCATGCAGCATATGCTGTGCCATCTAAGAGTGCATGAGTGAGAGAAAAAAGGGGCAAATAGAGAGAGAGGAGGGGAGAAAAGGTGTGTGTGTGTGTGTGTGTGTGTGTGTGTGTGTGTGTGTGTGTGTGTGTGTGTGTGGTCGGTCATGGGAAAGCAGTTCTCAGGCCTTGAGCGTGTAACTCAGAGTAATGGGCCTGACAGAAGGTTCAGCTGCTGCTCTCCTCTTCTCTGCATTTTCCCCTCATCCATCCTTCCATCTCTCTCTCTCCCTCTCTCTCTCATCTCTCCTGTTTTCTCGCTCCATTCCCTCTCCTCCCTTCTCACCCCCCCCCCCCCCTCTGCTTTCTTATCTCATTCCTGCTTTTCCTCCTTCACCCTGTTTCTCTATCCCCGCTTCTCTCTTCTCTTTGCTCAGATGACATAAGTTTTTTTTAAATGGAAATGAGAATGGAATTAAACCCAGTTCAAGCACCCGGTGACATCAAGGGAGCTCCAGAGAGAGATAGAGAGAGATGGGAAAGGGGGAGGGGGGGGGGGTCTGGTGAAGGAGCGAGAGAGAGAGAGAGAGAGGGAGAGAGAGAGCAAAATAGAGGTGGGGCCTGCCTCACGCTGTGGGACATGATTAGATAGAGAATGAGAGAATGGGCTTTGTGTTGTCTGGGTCGGTTGCGTCGGTAATAAAAGATGGAGATTTATTCAGGTGCTCAGTGATGATGAGAACTCTCGTAGTAAAAGGGGAGGGTGCGTTATGAAAGATGTATAAAGATGAAGCTCCGCTGCTCCACAGAACCACACACACACACACACACACACACACACACACACACACACACAGTTGATTGGCCTGCAGAGCTGGCTTCATCCCCCTGTTAATTGCCTGACACCAATGACTGTTCCAGAAACTTCCACCAGGACCACTGGCATTTTAAGTTGGAGGTCTAGCGCCTAATGAGAGCACAGACACACAATTTGCATAAAGCCATGCACACTTAGATTTCCATACACACACACGTAGGCACATGCATGTCCTGGAAGGTGGCTCTGAGGAGGCCATACTAGTGAGTGTAATAGTGTGTTTAAATAGAAGCTCCGTGGTAATTAAGTAGAGGCAGGAGCCTCCAGTCTCATCACTCTTTAATTAATGAGAAGCGCGGCAGCAAGTCCCTCTCTAATAGAGGAATGGCCCAGTGGGCCCCAGTCTTAATGCATGCTGGGATTGGCCCGCTGCATGGACCATTCCAAGTATGGCAGCTGGGAGGAGACAAACAGCACCTGCTGCTGAACCTGGACCCCTATCGTATGTGAGCCGTGTCAACTTAAGCACGTCGGCAGGGTTCCTTGCTCACAACACAGAAACAGAAAGACACACACACACACACACACACACACACACACACACACACACACACTCACACTCACACTCACTCCCTCACTGATTTATGTACACACACACACACACACACACACACACACACACACACACACACACACACACGGGTTTCCCCTGGATGGAGTTCTTGGCCCTTAAGCTGATAAGTGTTGCTGTATGTGTTTCTCCTGGCCTTTCTCTCTCCTTCTATGATGTCTCTTGCTCTACCTCTCTCATTCCCCTCTCATCCCTCCATTTGGTTTCCACCATATCTGTGCAGATGTTTGGGATTAGGCAGTGGGAGAGGAAATATGCTGGCCTCTGGAGAAAGGGCATGGCCAACACTGAGAGCTCTCTTACACACACACACACACACACACACACAGAGGCTTGGAGGGCTACAGAGGAGGGGCTGGTGTCAGACGTAAGAAAGGGACTCATGAGAAAACAGCTGTGGTGTGGAGAACCTCTTCTCTTCCGTTAAGTGTGTGTGTGTTCAAGAGAGTGAGTTTTTTTGTGTGCATAATTTCAAGCCTTCGAGATCTCAATCATAGCTTAACGCCTTACAAAGGTGTGTGAGTGTGCGAGAGGGATTTGGAGACAGCAAGGGACAGAGATCATAGGAACCAAACTTTGTACCGTGGGTTAATCTGTTTTTTAATTGACACATTTCACTGATGAGACAAGCAGTCACTGTCAGCCCAAGCCAATACACACACACACACACACACACACACACACACACACACACACACACACACACACACACACACAGTTGTACTGTACATACCCCCACCACACACGTTCTCACACTCACACACACACAGGAAAGCAGCAGAACAAGTATCCGTAGTGGGGGCAGCATAATGTATTTGGCCTAGAGAGCATTCCAGAGAGTGTGTGATGGAGTGTGAATATGTAACGGTCTGTGGGATTGGGTGTGTGTGTGCATTCTGATGAGGACATCAGAGGGCTTCTCTCTCTCTCTCTCTCTCTCTCTCTCTTTCTCTGCCCCATCCCTCTCTGCCTCTCTCACTCTATCTCCCCCCCCAACTCTCTGAAATAATCCTGTTTGGAAATATTTCACAGCAAAAGAGGATTACTTTGTAGAAGCAGTTTTTCCTCTTTTTCCCTCTGTAGTGTGTGTGTGTGTGTGTGTGTGTGTGTGTGTGTGTACGTATTGTATCTGGTATCTGAGGGTGTGTTTGTGCTTATGTGCAGCGCATAGGATGGTGCATATCACCAAAGTTAAGGCCAAGAGGTAACCGAATACAAATCACACACCAGTCTGGGACTAAAATGAAGGCATCAGTGCGCACAAAGACAGCCTCCCTCCTACTGAACACACACACACACACACACACAGAGAGAGAGAGAGTCGGTCCAAATGGCAGACACCAGGGCAGACAGGGAGGGAAGTGGACTTCCTGGCAGTGAGGCTTAATGCACAGTGTGGTTTTGGTCTACTGTGTCATGCAGGGAGAGCCACCAGTGTTCACCATCTGTTAGATTAGACACCTATAATCGTGTGTGTGTGTGTGTGTGTGTGTGTGTGTGTGTCTGTGTGTGTGTGTGTGTGTGTGTTGTGTATTTGTAATCTGTTTAGAATCATGGGTGTAAAATGGACCGTTTGGTGTACAGCAGCAGGGTTATTACATCTGCTTTTTTATTCTGCGACTTATGGTGTGTGTGTGTGTGTGTGTGTGTGTGTGTGTTTCAGATTCACTGGGAGGTTTCCTTAATGGCACAATGTGGGGGACAGGATCATTCAGAGCTGTGTGTGTGTGTCTTTGTACGAGTTTGTGTTTGAGGGAGAGTGTGAGAGAGGCAGAAATATGATCGGCCCCAGGGGATGCCTCCATGTTGCGCCATTCAGAGTTTTTCATGTAGTCAGATCAGTGTTGGAGAGCCCACTGCATGGGCTCCCACTGTAAACATATCATATCCATTCACCATGCTGTCACTCACATAGCATCAAAGTGCACATTTCAGCAGAAAGCCCAATGAAATGTAAATGACTATATTTCACACAGCAATGACTGGATACAGCTGTGGTGGCGGCTGTGCCCAGAAGCGCGTGGCTCCCTTCACGTGTGTGTGTGTGTGTGTGTGTGTGTGCGATCTATGTATGGCCGCTGTATGGACCTTTTTGTCACTCCATCAGGGCAACGAGCCAATCGGCGTTTATGATTTGTTTCCCCACGTGACGCGACTGCGGCAAATGGCGGTGGTGCGTCGGCCTTGCTGACTCCGCCGCGGGCTCGTACCCCCTCCGCCGTCCTGAGGCGAGCGAGCGAGCAAGCCTGGCTACGCGGACGGAATGAGAATGAGGAATGTGATTATCTCCAATTCCAGAAGTGTCAGCTCGAGAAGTGGTTAAAACAGAGAGGACAGGATAGGAGGGGGGGATGAAGAAAGCTAGAAAGTGAGGAAGAGAGACGTGGGTGGAAAGACTTTAAAAGGAATGAGTTATTGGATTGTAAGGGTCACAGTTTTGCTGTAATGAAACAGAAAGCACCAGCGTCATGGTGAAACCAGCATTTCTGATCCCCCCCCTTGTGGTGTGTGTGTGCGTGTGTGTGTGTGCGTGTGTGTGTGCAAGTGTCTCAGATCACCGCATCAGTTGTGTGAGAGGTCTCTGTTTGCCCATATCTGTCCATGGGTAGAGGACAGTGTTTTCTTAGCTTAGGCCAATACCTTCCAAATAATAGGGAGTAGGGCTTTTGTGCTTGAGTCATCAGTTTAGAATTTTATTTCCTTTAATATAGCCTCAGGTTAAATATGTGGACCAGTTCCATTTGGCAACATCTACTACTACTTGTACTACACATACATACCAAGGTGTGTGCGTGTGAGAGTGTCTAGAGTAGAATCGCTGACAATAATTAAAAATTGAGCCTGAGGTACGTCAAGTGGAAGTGTGTATATGTACGCTTGTGCCTGTGCGGTAGCCTCTGTCTGTGTGTGTGTGTGTGTGTGTGTGTGTGTGTGTGTGTGTGTGTGTGTGTGACTGGATGTATGTGCAGGAGAGTGTGCCTTTGTAGTGCTCCTCCTCTTATCTCTTGACTCACTATCAATGGGGACGGAGTAGCGACTTATTTTGTACAACTAGAACCACGGGTCTCTTTCAGGTCCTCCTGCAGCTCCCCACTGAGGCCTGTCCTACATTCCTCACCGCACCCTTTGTCAAACACACACACACACACACACACACACACACACACACACACAGCCCTTTTCCAAAACTCACATACTTTTGCAGTGTTGTTGTTGGCTTGAGTGTTGCTCGCTGAAACACACTCACACACTTTGCCTTAGTAGGTTAATCACAACACCATCACAGAACCTGGAACAATAGAGAGAGGGTAGGCTCTGAAGCGCTAACAGCCTCTTATTGTAATGCATGCCTGCAGGCTCTGCTGTATACTAGACAGAGCACTGAAATGCAATACATTTACATAACATTTACCCATTTGAGGATGTGTCTGCTGTGAAAACCCATTGAGGTGCACTAGACAGATGTTTTATCTGATGCTGTATACATTCCTTGTGCCACTATAGCACCATGACATACTATAGATTCACATATAGGTGATGTTAGTTCCATCCATACTAATAAGGCGCTAGGTATCCATGGAGAAAGCTATTTTCCGAGGTGTGAAGTATTCGGCGGACCAGATGGAATTGTATAGCTCATTATAGCGTTCTAATGCACGCCTGTGATCTGAGGCGTCATCTCTGAGAAGGGGGACACAGCCAGATGGTGTTTACGAGTTGATTGGAACAGATAGAATAGTCCATAAGTAATTTATAGGTAATTCATGAGAGACAGACTCTGTGTGAATTGACTTGTGAGGATCTCCTTGTCTTCTCCAGTCAGAGTGAGGCGGGTGGTTGCACAATACTCAACTTCCTAGTGCCCATCGGCCCATTATGAGGAGGAAATTGGATCAGAATGATATGCATGGGAGGAGGAGAGCAAGAAGTTAGTCACTTCTCTCCAGTAAAGAATGTAACCGTTGATTATCTTCACTGTAGGATGACTCTCAAACACAGTAGTCAGTCTATGAAAGAACTGCAATGAAGGATGATAGTTTTGAGGACCTTAATCAAATAGAAATGTTCAGGTGTCAAGATCTGAAGCAGGGGGCCATGCAAGAAGACCAACTTACAGTACATGACGGAGCAGAAGGATTTCAGAGATAATTGTGGTTAAAGGGTTTACACTAGTTCTTGGTTTCACACCAGTTCAATGTGGGGATTGTTTGGTCAATAAATTAATGACTAAGTACTGTTTATTTCTGAATAAGAATTCCATCTGCTTCTTGTTATCAATATTTATGACTTCAGTGAAAAGTTGGTCATAGTACTGGTCAGGCCTCGGTACAGGCTAAGAAACCTCTAACAGGCTTAAATACATCCCAGCTGTGCTGTTTATTCCAGAAATATGTATCAAAATATAGATGAAATATATCAAAAAGGACTACCATGGAATTCTGTGGGACTGGTCAAGTATGTCCTCCAAGCACACACCTCATTTTCAGCTTTTATTTGTATTGCCTCCAAATGACAAATGAAGAGCTGGGTCTCTGTCCCTTCGGCGCTCAAGTGTTTGTGCGTCGCTGTTTTCCCTATCATTTTGGTTCTAGAGTTCTGTTCTGTGTGATGAGGCCTCCACTTAAATACATGGCTGACTGCATGAATCCAGAAGGGATCTGTGTTTGCTCAAATGTTTGTCAGGACAGCAGATGGGTTTTGTGTTTTTAGAGGAATGTAGTGTGTGAGTGGTATGTGTGTGTGTGTGTGTGTGTGTGTGTGTGTGCGTGCAAAGAATGTAGTGGGGATGGCGTGTGTGTGTGTGTGTGCGTGCGAAGAATGTAGTGGGGATGGCGTGTGTGTGTGTGTGTGTGTGTGTGTCTGTGCGAAGAATGTAGTGGGGATGGTGTGTGTCTAATAAGAATGCAGTGGTCTGAGAGGATGTGCTTTGTGACTGCAACTGCAACGAGTGTGTGTGTGTGTGTGAGAAACGCTCCAATTTCAGTTCTAATGAGCCCCAGGTGCAGCACTTTAAGGCCTTTGCCGATCTCTGTATGCTCTTCCTCCTCTCTCTTTCTCACACTCACACACACTCACACACACTCACACACACCCTTAATTTCTTCCTCCTTTCTCCGCCTTCGTCCTTACCTTTTATCTCTGCACCTCTCTCTCTCTCTCTCTCTCTCTCTCTCTCTCTCTCTCTCTCTCTCTCTCTCTCTCTCTCTCTCTTTCTCTCTCTCTCCACTCTTTGCCCCTCTATCTCTCCTCTGTTCATGATCATCATGGTGCTCTTTCCCCCCTCTGTCTCTGAGTTGCGGGGTCAGTCTAGGCACTCCTGCCTTGCGTGTCCCAGAGGAGAGGTGCTGAGTTTCCTTTCCCAGAATGCACCGGGCTGCCTCCTGTTCCTGCCGCAGCCAGTCGGGAATGCAGTGCCTGAGCAGCCTGTGGGTGTGTGTGTGTGTGTGTGTGTGTGGGTGCATGTGTGTTTGTGTTTGTGGGTGTGTGTCTGCATATGTGTAGTAAGTTTGTAGTGTGAGTATGTGTTAGTTTGATTGCAATAGTCTGCTGTAGTTGGGAATAGGCTGTATTATGTCAACTATAGATATCTGTGTGTTCCTGACTTATGGGTCAAATAGCTAATAGCTAATTGCTAATGTGTGTGTTTTCTTTCCCCATACAGGTAAAGTTTTGAACACTGACCTGCGTCACTACCTGAGTCTGCAGTTCCAAAAAGGCTCGTTGGACCACAAGCTGCAGCAAGTCATCAGAGACAATCTGTACCTGCGTACGATACCATGTGAGTACACACATACACATACACACACACACACACACAGTCCTGCAGAAACGGAGTCCTTCTATCCCTATTCCTTTTATCTTTCTTTTTCTCAACACCTTTTGAAAAACAGTTATCTGTTCTTTCTCAGTTCCATTTACAGATAGACAGACACTCACACACTCACACATCCACAAACACACACACACACACTTCCAGCCGCAAGCTCACACATACACAATCTGTATGCATAAGCCCGACACCTGCAGCAACACCCATATGCTCTCTCTCTCTCTCTCTCTCTCTCTCTCTCTCTCTCTCTCTCTCTCTCTTAAACACACACACACACAAACCCCCTGCAAACAACTCCCCACCTTCTTCCTGACACATGTCTGAATAAGCCCCCCTCACATGTCTCCCACACCTCCCATCCCCGCCCCAGCCGCGCTGCTCTTTCTCTGGGTTGCGTGTGCCCCCCCGTGCCCCTCCTCCTGCTCCCGAGCCCCAGCATTGCCCATGTTCTCCTGCTGTATGTGTCTGCTCCTCGCGGGATTACAGCGTTTAATCTCGGTTTGCTTGAAGCGAGACGCTAATCCAGCCCGGCTCCTCCAGATCACAGTGGCTCCCCGGATGACAGGAGCCGGAGCCGCAGAGTTATTTCGGGCTCCGCCGGGAATAATGACCTTTCCAGCTGAAATCATACGCGCCAGAGGAGGACGACCTCCTATCGCGGTGTCGGCTAGTTAGCGCCTTCCTGCTCATCATGTTTATTGGACTAACCTTTTTTTATTTCCCCTCTAAAGCTGATTTGTGTGTGTTGACATTCATAAGTGTACACACACACACACACACACACACACACACACACACACACACACACACACACACACACACACACACACACACACACACACGTACCAAAGAAACATTAGGCATTGTCACAAGCCATTTACTCCATCATTAATGTCCAAACAAAACAGTCACACAACACATCTGCATATTGAAGGGATGTGATGTCCCTTCACTAGCTATCCATGCACTCATCAGCACACACACCTCTCTCTTATGCACACACACATACACACACACACACTCACACAAACGGCCTTTCCCCTGACAAATGCTGCATCAAAATTCCAGCCATCACTGCAGTCGTGACCCAGCGCTTTTCATGTTACCTCAGCTTGACATATCCTCTCTATTCCAGTGGGGGGTGCTACAGCATGGAGACACTCTAGAGCACAGCTCTGAGACAGTTCCTCAGATCTCTCTCTCACTCTCTCACACACACACACACACACACACACACACACACACACACACACACACACACACATACATACACACACGCGCGCGCACACACACACACAGAGCACCAGCAGTCAGTCACTCCTAACTGGAGCGACACCCACACTCACTCCTATTACACTTCAAATGAGCAGAATCCTATTCAGGCTCATGGGTTGATAAGGCCCTGCCGATGTGTTAAAGGCTTTTCATTTTGCCCTTTTCTGGAAGAGTTAGTTGAAGTGTGAGATGAGAGCAGGTATCTACTTTCTTGGTTGGTCTGTCTGTCTGTCTGCATATCGCACCCACTCTCTCTCTTTCTCTCTCTCTCTCTCTCTCTCCCTCTCTCTCTCTCTCACTCACTCACTCATTCACACACACACACACACACACACACACACACACACACACACACACACACACACACACACACACACACACACACACACACACACACACACACACACACACACAGACACAGAGACGCACTCACAGCAGTATTGAGCTGATAGGGAGAGAGTTATTGCTTATTGCATATTGAAGATGAGCATTAGGGAATCAGGATGATTGCCTCTGATGTAATTACTGAGGAGATAATGGACTCAAGAGGCAGGTCAGTTAAGGTAAAAAACAAACCACTGACAACAAGTATGTGATCATTGCTATCCATTGTGATGCATGCAGACACACACACACACACACACACACACACACACACAGACACACACAGACACACCAGTCCTAGTCTGTGCCGTGAAGGACTCAGAATTGGGGATTATAGGTACTGTTTGCTGATAGTTCACCACATAATGGTGAGTCATGCCTCACTGACATGGCCTGGAAGTCAGACTGTCAACAACTGTACAATTGTAGAGTGTGTGTGTGTGTGTGTGTGTGTGTTTATATTATACATTACTATTACATTTGCAATAAGGGTTGTAACCGCAGCAGTGAGTCCCCGCTGTAATCGGAAGTCATCACATTTAGACAGAAAGAGGTCTGTGTTTACCCATAAAGTGTTCCAGCTACTGCTGTTAGACTGCAGTCACTTGTTCATGCATGACCAGTCAAGCAATGTGTGTGTCTATTTTTGAAATATGTGTGTGTGCTTACAGTATATGCGTGTCTGTCTGTTTGTTTTTTTTTTGTTTTGTTTTAAAGTAATGGTAGTCTTATTTATATCGCTGCTATTAAGCAATTTCAGTCTGTGCTTTATGATCAGAGAGAGACATTGAAGTGTTTCTAGGCGGGGGAGACGGTAAGAATGTCCACAGGACAAAGAGCTGAAACACAGGATGAAACGGAGTGGATAAAAGCACACAAAGACGTAAGATAAAGACTAAGCAGTGCGGTGTAAGACCTAAAATAAAATTCAACTAAACAGGATAAAAGAGGTAAAAACAAGATAGAAGATTCAAATAAATAAACTCACTAAAATAGCAACAGAACCGAAAATGCAGGTTAATATTTATTTATTTATGATGTTTCTCTTTGTGTTTGTGTGTGTGCAGGTACCACCAGGCAGCCTAGAGAGGGGGAGGTGGCTGGGGTGGACTATAACTTCATCAGCGTGGAGGAGTTCCGCATCCTGGAGGAGAGTGGGCAGCTCCTGGAAAGTGGCACATATGATGGTGAGCATTATGCTGTGTGTGTGATCATATCACATCTATTATCTCAGTGTCTATGCCGTCTGTGTTTGTGCAGTTAAACCCTTCATTTGGCTCTCTTATGATCAGGGCCCGTATTCACAAAGAATCTAAAGAGGCTAAACAAATTTACAAAGAATCACAAAGAGGTTAAAAGTAACTCCTAACATACGGAGTGTCAGTCTTAACTCTAGGACTCCTAATTTTTAAGAGTAATTCACAAAGCCTTATAGTGCTAAGTTTGGGATGGCTTAGAAGTAGTTGAGAGGGCTCCTAGCTCACCAAGACCTATTCACAAGCAAATGTAAAGCATCTGTAACATTGCACGTCACAATGAAATGCACATGGTGCAGAATCAGTTACAGGAGATCTCAATCGAGAGGGAATAATTGCTAAAGGATGCAATAACACCACCAACAACATGAAATACCATTCATTATCAAGACTTAAACTAAACGACTGTCTGTCAACGCAAACATGTAATAGGCCTGCAGATCCATATTTTTAAACATTGCAAAGATACTGGGCCCTAATTTGAAGTGCAAAGCCAGTCTATGAGCAAAGTTCTCGTGCATGAACTAACGGCATCATGTGCCGTGAGAGCTTTTAGCTGACCCACCGATGTTTGTGCTAGGATCTTTCTCATGGTATTAAATTTGCAAATTGAATTTGCGTAGTTATTAAGCAAGCTTTAGTTAGACTTTAGACTTTTCACTTTGCCCAGCATTTAAATTGGGGCTCACTGTGTCAATCAGTAGTGTATTCTGTTACTATTTCTGTATTCCATGTGTAGCCTGTCATCTGTCTCTTTCTTTCTTTCTTTCTTTCTTTCTTTCTTTCTTTCTTTTTATTTCTTTATTTATTTATTTATTTATCTGTTGGAGACCCAGGTTTGAATCCAGCCTGCGATGTCCTGATCCCACCCAATCTCTCTCTCTCCCTCTTGCCTCCTTTCACTCTTCACTTTCCTATGTGAACAAAGGCAAAAAGCCCAAACATATACTTTTTAAAAATATAATAAATGTTTAGGAGTACTCTTAGCGATAAGTTAAAATGCTTTGTTGAATATGGGCCCAGATAGCCAGCATCTCTGTCTGTCTGTCGGTCTGCCAGCATGTGCCTGTGTTAAGCTGATAATACAGATGGCAACTTTTTGAGCAATGTTTCTGGGCAGTGTTCCTGAATATTGTTGTTGGGGTTCATTTGGGTTCTGTAAGTAATCAGGGTCATCCAATCAGAACACATGGAACCGGTTATGTGGTTGACCGGCACCATTGCTCAGAATGTTGCCCCCATGCATCATCCCCCTGACTCCCTCTTTTGTGTGTGTGTGTGTGTGTGTGTGTGTGTGTGTAGGGAACTACTACGGCACTCCTAAGCCGGCGCTGGAGCCTGCTGGGGAGCAAGAGGCTGAGTACGGTGGCCTGTTTGAGGAGGACTTTGGGGAGGGCCAGCGTCGGAGGACGGCGTCGGTCAGCAGGATAGAGCGCAGCAGCTCTGCCCCTGAGGAGGACGACGACGATGAGCTGCAACCAGCCGTGCCCAACGGCCTCACAGGTCAGTGAAGATATATAAGACTATATATATATATATATATATAGTACCCTCCAGAATTATTCGCACCTCTGCTAAAGGCTAAAGTTGACTGAGAACCGGTATAAAAAAATTATCTGTTGGTGATTTATTGTAATCCCACAATGAAAAAAAATAGTAAAAATCCGACCTTGAAGGGAAGCAAAGTTATGAGTTTTGAGAAAAAGGAAAATCTCATAAAGAAATAAATATTTTTAATGAAAACACGTCACACACACACAAATACACACACACACCTACTACACATAGACACAAACACACACTAGTGATTTAGTACTCGAGTCCGGTCTCGAGACCAATTTCTGCTTTCTCGCCTTCAAAGACTCGGTCTCGGACCACAGTGGGAGGAGAAGGACTCGTAATTTCAGACCGAGTCCTCGAGACCAACGCATTTTTTATGTTCATATAAAAAAACAGACAACACATAACAACAATAATAATAAAATACAATGTTGACCGCCATTATTTGAAAATGACATCCCATGGTGCAATGCAAAGATACTGCCGTCAGAGCCGTTTATTTATCTCTATGGCTCTGCTGCCGGTGAGTGTCTGTAGGTCAGCATAGTCCATATCAAGATGTTAAGACTGCTCCTCTAAACAATTCCCAATCTAGCTTAGTCTGTAGGCCTAACTGTTGATTATTAACTGGGGTGATATTAAAGGAATTATCCGGAGTAAAATGCACTTTAGATCGATTTACGGATGATTGGGAGTACATACGTTGAGTTGACATCCAAATCATGTCATTCGGATGTGTTTTGAGAAAGTTCGATGTTACCGTTTTTAGTCAAAGCTCGTTAGCGTGGAAGTGAGAAGGGCATATTATTTCGCCGCTACAAAACGCTATTTTTATACCTCTTCTACAGTTCCAAACAACATTGCACTTACGTGTAAAGCCACGCCGTTTAAAAAAAATAAAATAAACATAGTCCAGTCCATACAACTTCATTTCAATTTCAAAAGAAATACTGGACTATTTTTTTTTTTTTTTTTTTTAAACGGCGACGGAATTGTGAATTTCCAGAGCACACTTGGCAATCGACTCCTACGGACTTTCCCCTTAAGATGGCAGCAAAGATGGCAACATTTCCAGAAAGGTACTGGTTTGATGAAATTCATTCTGGACTCTCTATCCGACCACATAAAGACCTCGGGATACTTCGGTTTGGCTTTAGGGACCCTCTACTCACTACCACGTAAGTGCAATGTTGTTTGGAACTGTAGAAGAGGTATAAAAATAGCGTTTTGTAGCGGCGAAATAATATGCCCTTCTCACTTCCACGCTAACGAGCTTTGACTAAAAACAGTAACATCGAACTTTCTCAAAACACATCCGAATGACATGATTTGGATGTCAACTCAACGTATGTACTCTCAATCATCCGTAAATCGATCTAAAGTGCATTTTACTCCGGATAATTCCTTTAAATTATGAATATTAAAACTGAATTTTTTTTATGGTCTTGGTCTCGACTCGGTCTCGACTCCTAAAGGATTCGGTCTCGACTCGGACTTGCTTCCTCAAAGACTCGGTCTTGACTCGGACTCGACTGTATTTGAAAACCAACAGACTCGGTCTCGACCCTTCAAAGATTCGGTCTTGACTCGGACTCGGCATAGGCGGTCTCGTCCCCATTACTAACACACACAGTGTACATTTACATACACACAGTATCTGCATACATACATACACACATATGCACGCGCGCATGCACACCAACTGCACACACAACTGAGCACTCACCATCATACACAAGCATAGACCTGCTATAGTACCACCTGAGGACGTCTCAGCCACTTATCTGACATATTTGAAATCGTTAATGTCCGTCTCTGTGTCATTTGCAAACATGTACTGTATCAGCTGTGCCTGACACACTGAAGACATAGTGGAAACATTTATCACATGGTTCTGAGTCATTTAGTAGCTGTTCTCATCCAAGGTCACATCCAGTGAGGTCACACACACACACACACACACACACTCACTCTCTGTTTGGCTTTCAGTCTCACTCCTCCACATTTGTTTATGTAAAAACCTGTTTTGGCTCACAAAGGCTGGGAAGTGTGTCCTGTGATTGCCATGTACCCGCATCTCTTCAGCAGATGCTTTTAACCAACAACAACAACAACAACAACAATTTGCATTTATAAAGCGCTTTATCAAGGAACCCCCAACCTCATTAACCATCACCGATGTGTAGCACCCATTTTGGTGATACACGGCAACCATTATGCACCAGAACGCTCACCACACACCAGCTTCAGGTGGAGAGTGAGGGAATGAATGAATGTGCCAAGTTGGGGGATGATAAGGGGGCCAGATTGAATGACCTCGAGTAGAGGCAGTAGTAGGGGGGCGGCCATTTTGATGTGATGTGGTGGTCCGTGTGTGTGTGTGTGTGTGTGTGTGTGTGTGTGTGTGTGTGTGTGTGTGTGTGTGTGTGTGTGTGTGTGTGTGTGTGTGTGTGTGTGTGTGTGTGTGTGTGTGTGCGCGCGCGCGCACGCTGTGGTGGTCCCTGGGAGTGGATCAGTGGTCTCTAGCTTGTAAGATGAGCCCACTGTGGGAAGCCCCAGCACTAGTGGGATGCTGGAGTGCTGTGGGTAGTCTACAGTGGGTGAGAAGATGAAGATGAAGCTGGCCAAGGAGAGGCTCTGTGTGTGTGTGTGTGTGTGTGTGTGTGTGTGTTGTGTATGTATGTTTGACAGCCACGTGCTCCAAGGTCTCACTCTGGTGACTCAGTTCTCTGCAGCCTTGGGCTATTGTTACATCTCTCTCTCTCTCTCTCTCGCTCTCGCTCCTTCTCTCCCCATCTCTCTATCTTTCTCTTCCTCCCTCCCTCTTTTCTTCCTCTCTCTCTTCCTTTTGCTCTCTTTCTCACCCCTTTCTCTTTCCTACTCACTCTCCCTCCCTCCCCGATGGCACTCTCATCCCTCTCTCTCTTCCTCTTCTTTCTCTCTCTCTCTTTCTCTCTCCTATTCTTGTATCTGTGGGAGGTGCAGTACAAGGCTGTGTGGCTTTTTGGCTCTTCCTGTATGTGCTAAATAGTACTCCTTCCCTTTGCTCAGCATCTATCAACCAGCTCCACGGCACACTTAGAACCACCGCGGTTGTAGTTCGCCATAAAGTCATTACAGTTGTGCTGAACATCAGTCGCTATGGGAATTAGCTTTAGCCCTTTCCACTTAAGCTTTGAAGCTTTGATGGAGCACTCTCTCTCAGAGACCCAGTTTAGACTTGGAATTGAAATATAATTTCTCTTTGGACATCTTGACAGGTTTTGATGAGAATGTGCTTGCATTTATTTGCACTAATCCTTGCACATCAATCCAAAGCAGACAGTTAATTTGCTTTATATACATGAAAGATTGCAAGGAAGATTAAATCTTAATCAATATGATATCTAGTTCTGATGCCAGTTATATATATTTGTATGTACTAAAAGGCAAGTGCAATTGATGGCAATTGAGATATATATATATATATATATATATATATATATATATATATATATATATATATGCAAAAAGTTAAATTGAGGGTACCCTTACTGTACTTGTGGTGTGGTTGACTGTCTTTTTTTCTAACCCAGCTCTAAACAAAGCCAAAGCGTTTACTGTCTGTAGCCGCAGTAAGCAGTTCAGTCCCTGTAGGTGCAAAGTGCAATGATTAACGGTGCCATGTACCTGTGGTGTGTGTGTGTGTGTGTGTGTGTGCACGTGTGTGTGTGTGTGTGTGTGTGCACATGTGATGGTGGTGTGGGGCATGAGCTGGTTGTTGTGTGTCTGTGCTAAGTGATGTCAGCTCCTGCAGCCTGATAACCAGCCCAGGCGTAACTGTGACAAAGCCTCCGGGCGGGTCTCTCCTCTCTGCCAGGAAAAGTAAACAGAATTGTGGGATCACGAGTGAACAAGGACACACACACACACACACACACACACACACACACACACGTGTACATGCAAACACAGCTGATAACCCACATACAAACAGAAATGCAAACAGGACACTCTTGCAGTGATGCCACCATGTCAGTGTTTATGAGCCGTAACTATGGAGAAGTCACCACTGACATTGCACTCACCCCGATAGGCACACACAGATGTACACACACACACACACACACACACACATACAAGTCAAAGTGAGTGGTTGTGTGTGTGCTGTTGTGCGCTGATGATGAGTTTGAGTGCATGCTCATTTGTGTCTGCATTGCTTGTTTTGCTGAGATCATCACAGATGTCTGTGAAATCATGGCTCTTACACAGCTGTTTCATTGTGTGTGTGTGTGTGAATACAATGAATATACTGAACTTGAGAACATGTGCATGGCTATACCATTTTTTAATGTTCAATTTTAACATTAACACACACACACACACACACACACACACTCTGATGATAATCGCGTTAGGGCTGTGTGTGCTGGTCAGCTCTGCTCTGCCCCCCAGGCCTTCCTCTCTCATCAGACCTCATGCAAATCCTTTCGCTCCTGCAGCACTCCCCCATCTCTATTTCTGTCTCTCTCTCTCTCTCTCTCTCTCTCTCTCTCTCACTCTCTCTCTCTGACTCTCCTGCCCTCTCTCTCTCCACCCCTCTTCTCTCGTTCTCTCTCGTCCCGTCCCTCGCTCACTCGAGCCTCAGCAGGAGAGAGATGCAGAGGTCGCGGAGCTCCAACGCCACCGCTGCTGCCGCTGCTTCTGCCGTTCGCTCACCGTCTCTGTCTCTCTCTCTCCACCTGTCCCCCTCTCCCTCGTTCATCGGCGCCTCGCCGTCGCGGACGCCGACGCCCTGCGTGTGTGTGTGCGTAGTGCCGGAGGATGGCGGTGGGAGCGGCCGGCGACCGGTGCCCAGCTACACACACCCACGCAACGCACTGGAGGTGGAGCCCAGCCTGGAGCCGCTGCCGGGCAACTGGGAAATGGCCTACACCGAGACGGGCATGGTCTACTTCATCGAGTGAGTACACACACACACACACACACACACACACACACACACACACACACACACACACACACACACACACACACACACACACACACACACACACACGCGCGCGCATGCACATACACGCACATACAGTACACACACACTCACTTACACACAGGTGTCGACTCACACACACACACACACACACACACTCCAGTGCCAACTCTGGCTCTCATCTGCTCACTATCATAAACGCACAATCGCTCTGAGTCACCCTTCGACATGCATCTACACATCCTTGAGCACGCTCAAATACACTCACACACAAACACACACACAGCCCTCATTCACAACGATCTTTCCCCCAGACACACACACACACACACACACACACACAGCCCTCATTCCCAACACACACAGAGACACAGAATGTGATGTTTCCTGCTTTTATCCTGCAAGGCAAAGAGGAAGTATGCATATTTTATGTATATGTGTGGCCATGCAGAGGCTTGCTTGCTTGTGGGGGGATTACGTACATGTGTGTGCAAGTACATATGTATGTATGCTATGCATGTACAATATGTAAACATGGTTGGTGTATTTAATTCCTGTAAACTGGCTGTTGTTTTGATATGTTTCTTACACGGGGTGTTATTTGGGATGTTGTTTATATCGTGTGTATGTTTTGATCCGGCGTTCAAGGCGTGTCCCTAACCAATACCATAATGAGGGCCTGGCCATGGCGTGACGCGCAGGGGAGAGTGGCTTGCTTTGTGTTCTTTTCGGTTCTTAAAGTTTGATACTTGTTTTGTAAATATTCACATTATTGAATAAACCCCTACAGGGTTGTACATCGTTGCACTCTCTCTCATCACTCTCTCTCTGTGTTTTTGTTACTATTTTGAGCCAGTAGAAACAGTATGTGTGTGTTGTTGTTGTTGTTGTTGACGACATCTCATTTTGTATGTGCTGCGCAGTCACAACACCAAGACAACGACCTGGCTTGATCCCCGACAGGCCAAGAAAGCCAAACCTCCCGAGAAGTGTGAGGATGGAGGTAGGATATTGTAACCTCACACACACTCCACGTACCACACACACACACACACAAACACACAAATATTTCTGAGTGCCTGTTTTGTTGTGTTTGTTATTGCTATGTGTTTTCACTGGGTTTTAGGAGTATTCTAGTCTGTGGGCGGGAAATGTCTATAATGTGAAAGTGAACACATGTTTGTAATTGTCCACTTCCTAGTGACAAGCTGAAGTACATACTCAGAGCGTGGTGGTTCAGATGTGTGTGTGTGTGTGTGTGTGAGAGAGAGAGACAGAGAAAAAGAGCGAGTGAAAGAATGTCTGGTGGGTGAATGTGGTTCACACAAACACTGAGGCTCCTGCCAAGTTGTTTACATCTTTCTATCCATCTCTCAAATCATTCACTCACCCCCTCTTTCCCATATCCTCTCTCTCTCCCTCTCTCTCTCTCCCTGCCACTGTGTCTGTCGCTCCCACTCTCCCAGAGCTGCCGTATGGATGGGAACGGATAGAGGATCCGCAGTATGGAGTCTACTATGTGGAGTGAGTCTTCCCTTCCACTTATCTGGCCTCCTGTCGAGTCATTGTTTCTTAAGTGTGTGTTGGACTGTGTGCGTAGTGTGTGTTGTCTATGGATTTCCAGTGTGTGTGTGTATGTGCCTTTGGCCTTTGTGTGTGTGTTTTTATGTCTCAGCGGGAAGCAGGAGGAAGTTCAGCACAATTGATTTCAGTGCCACTATTGTGTTAAGAGCACCCCCCCCCACACACACACACACACACACACACACACACACACACAGAGGCTTCCCTCCCTCCTGTGATTTTCTCTTTGTTTAGAAGAGTACACCCATAATGCCACAGCTCTTTCCTTTGCTCACTACACTACAGAACATCGCAAAGAGGGGCACAAATCACACAAGCACACAATACACACACACACACACACACACACAGGGACACAACATGTACACAGTATATGTACAACATCATCTCCTGAGTGAGTGTGTGTGTGTGTGTGTGTGTGTGTGTGTGTGTGTAGTAGTAGTAGTGATAGTAATGTCCCCGCTGTGCGTTGCCAGCAGTAGCAGGGCTGAGGTGGCGCTGGGCTCTGAGCGGTGACTCATGGCGGGCAGACAGAGGAGGTGTCCGCTGTGGACAACACACCAGTACATGCTCTTCCTGCTGCTCCACCAGCCTTATTCAAAGCAGGACTTTGCATGGACGCCCAGATAAATGTCAAAAGCACGTAGACATGCACAGCACGGGCACTTTCACTTAGGTTGCCTGCCTACACACACACACACACACACACACACACACACACACACACACACACAGTCAGATAATAAGTTTAATGCAGCGGACCTCTACACACTGTGTCTGCTGTATTAAACTTACTCTCTGACTGAGTGAATGAATGTGTGTGTGTGTGTGTGTGTCTGTGTGTGTGTGTAACTGTGTATATATGTGTTGGGATTAGTTGGTCTGTGTGTGTGTACTGAAGGTGTGTGTCATCTTGCACACTTGTACACTTTACAACTTGTTGTTGTTGTCCTGAAAACACAACACTTCTGCTGCTCTTACATAACTTGCACCACTATGCCACTTTCTTTCTTACTTAGGTCAAACAGAACTACCCAAGCCTTTTATTGGCCTGACTTTGCACTAGTATTTTATTGACTGTCTATGCACAATTTCAACCAAATTTTGCTGCTCTTATTTTTTTCATTATTATATGTGCCCTCTTATTTACTTATTTACTTACTTTTTTGTTTACTTGAATGTTATGTTTGTCTGTGGACTTAAATTGGTAAAATATGTCTTGTCTTCACCGTGGGATAGTGAGAAACGTAATTTCGATCTCTTTGTATGTCTGGAACATGTGAAGAAATTGACAATAAAGCTGACTTTGACTTTGATGTTGTGTGTCCCGTAGTCACATCAATCAGAGGACTCAGTTTGAAAACCCGGTGGTGGAGGCCAAGAAGAAGCTGGCCCAGGAAGTGGCCGCAGCCGGACAACCCAGCCAGAACCCAGGTAGCACACACACACACACACACACACACACACACACACACACACACACACACACACACAGCCCTCATCTCCTCTCCTCTCCTCTCCTCTTATCCCATCTCATCTCTTTCCCCGGCACTCTTTCATCTGTCTCTCTCTTTCATCTCTCCTCCCTCGGCCTGTCTGCATCTGGATCCTCTTGTTATTCCTCTCATTCTCACTCACTCACCCACTCTCTGTCTCTCTCACTCTCCATTTCTCTCTCTCTCTCTCTCTCTCCATTTCTCTCTCTCTCTCTCACTCTCCATTTCTCTCTCTCTCTCATTCTCCATTTATCTCTCTCCTTTTCTCTCACTCCATTTTTCTCTCTAACTCACTCTATTTCTCTCTCTCTCTCTCTCTCTCTCTCTCAGTTTCTGAGTACATAACCTGTTTGAGTGATATCTTCTGATATATTTTAAGTTTGGCTTCTTGTGGGGGGGTGGGTGGGTTAGGGGTTTTTGTGTTTCAATATGAATTGTTTTTACTTGTACGTTTCATTTTGACTGATAATAAAGTCAAAGTCTGTCCCTCTCTTTCTCCCCAACCCTTATCCCCCCCCCTCCCTCCCTTACTCTCTCCCTCCTTCTCTCTCTCTCCCTCCCTCTCTCTCTCTCCCTCCCTCACTCACACTCTCTCTCCCTCCCTCCCTCACACTCTCTCTCTCTCTCTCTCCCCCTCCCTCCCTCACTCTCTCTCACTCTCCCTCCCTCACTCGCTCTCTCACTCTCTCTCTCTTTCTCTCACTCTCACTCTCTCCCTCTCTCTCTCTCATCCTCTCTCCCCCCTCCTCTCTCCCCTGTGTGTTTAGCGGAGTGTGTGTGTGGGGGTGGTGGGTTCACGCGGGACCCCGGGGCTCTGCGGGGGACTCTGCTGCGGGCCGGCCTGAGGAAGAGCGCCGGGGGCTTCGGCTTCACCATCATCGGCGGCGACCGGCCCGACGAGTTCCTCCAGGTCAAGAACGTCCTCAACGACGGCCCGGCCCAGTACAGCGACATAGCACCTGGTGAGAGGACACACACACACACACGCACAAACACTCACACACACACATACAGTTCATAGACATCGATTCATCTAGATGCATCGGTTTTTATTTTTGTGTTTGCATTAAAAATAACAATGTTTATCAAAGTTCCAGTGTGCTTGGTTGTTGTTGGTGGTGTTGAAAGAGACATAGCATAGTGTCATTCTGTCATAACAAGTTTATGTAAGTTGAAAGTGTTAGTTGAAACACAGATAGGTTCTGTTTGCCTTCTAGGTGATAGGACGCTTATCTAGCCAGTTAATTGTGGTTGGATAAGGTGAGCATTGTGTAACCGCTGATACAGGAAACAGTTTAGCATTCAACACCTATTTCAACATGCCAGTTTGCATTTGATCGAAACTAAAAAGAAAATACATGCAAATATCCTAAACAAAGATGTGTAAACACACTGCAGTGTCAGTCAATACTTTTCAGATTTAATAAATGGATACAGATGGTCCAACAAATGTCTATTTTCACCATAAGATCTTCATAATGTACATTTAAGATTCATTTAAGATTTATTTAAAATTTGTTAGTGAGGTGAGTTTCTGCCTTGTTTGTAGCGGTGGAGACAGTTTCTTCCTAGTCTTTTGATGCCTGCTTTCTCCTCCTTTTGAGATGGGTTCACTTCAAAGTTTCTTCCAGTGGAAGTTTTTATTTCCCCACGGAGGCCTGTGTGTTTTGCTCTCTGGCGTTTGTGTTGTGGGCTTAGTAAAGTGTATTCAGACAATTATTAAATGCATTAATAATTCCATAATTTGTTAATTTGCTTGAAAGATAAGAACCATTTGAACCATTTGTATTCCATGTATGTTTTAATTTATACATGGACCACACTGTCGATTTATTGCCAAAGAAATGTACTGATCGACATATTCACACTACCCATCTGTCAGAGAGATGGAATGGGCGCTTGCACTAAATTATTTTAATTAATTATGTACATACACACATGAGCATAGCTCAATCATAATTCTCACATTTTATATTGCAGTACATTTACAACCATTTATATGCCTGTGTGTGGGAGAACTAGTGATTGACTACACACATGCTTTGTGCATGCGCCTGTGTGCGTGTGTATGTGTGTGAATTGTCTGTGTACATCCTTATTCGCGCTGTCAGCTAATGGAGCATGCAAAAGCCATCAATAGAGAATTGATTGAGAAAAAGACCGAGAGAGAAAGGAAGGAGACTTCAGATGAGTCGCAGGTTCAGAGCGAGGGAAGAGGAAGAGGGATGGAGCAGAGGAAGAGAAGGAGGAGAGGAAGGGGAGGAGGAGAGGAAGGGGAGGAGAGGGTAGGGGACGGGGGATGTGTGCGGAACATCTCTGCTGCTGGATGAAAGCCCTGGGCCCCTCTTTAGAAGCAGCTCCCATCTGCTCGCCCCCAGAAAGCACCAGAGAAGAGTTCCCATAATTCATTCATATTCAGTTAGAGAACCTGCTTCATCTGTCTCCTGCCTCACGTGTCTGCTGCCTCTCTTCCGCCTCCTTCTCCTCCTCTCTTCCTCTCCTCTCTTCCGCCTTCTTCTCCTCCTCTCTTCCTCTCCTCTCATCTCATCTGGCCGCGCCTCTGCTCGCGTCTCCTGTCCCCTCCTGTCATCTCCTCTGCTTCTCCTCTTTGGATCCCTTTGCACTCCTCCTCTTCTCCCTCTCTCTAACCCTCCCCTTACCCATTTTCTTATTTCTCCTCATCATCTTCTTTTTCTCTCTCTTTTTATCCCTCTTCCTTCGTTCTCCCCTCCCCTCTTCTCTCTTTTCTCCTCACTCCACTTCTCTCTTCTATCTTCTCACTTTCACTCCCCTCCCCTCCACTCCTCTCTCTTCCCCTCTCTTTCTTCTCTCATTCTCTCCTCTCTCCTCCCCTCCTCTTTTTTTCTCTTATCTTCTCTTGTTTTCTCACCTCTCTCATAACCTCTGTCCTCTCCTCTCTCCCTCTTTTCTCTTCCCCTCTCTCTATCTCTTTCTTTTTCTCTCTTTTCTTCACATCTCTCATACCGTCTGTACCTCTTGTCCACTCAGGTGATGTGATCGTGGAGGTGGACGGCCGCTGCGTCCTGGGCAAGACCCACGCTGAGGTGGTCCAGCTCTTCCAGGCCGTGCCCGTGGGTCAGCAGACTGACCTGCTGCTCTGCCGTGGCTACCCGCTGCCCGACGACTCTGCCTCCAGCCAGGACGGCACGGCCAGCGTCGGCGGAGGGGTCATCGGCGAGGCCATCCCCATTCTCCTGCCCACCGTGGACGGGCAGATGCTGCCAGCCGACGTGCTGGTGTCCCCGGTGGATGGCATAGAGAGCACGCTGCTCCAGCCGCAGCTAGTGGAGGTGCCGCTGCAGAAGGGGCCCGGCGGGTTTGGCTTCGCCATCGCCGACAGCCCGCTGGGCCAGAAGGTCAAGATGATCCTGGACGCGCAGAGCTGCCGTGGCCTGCTGAAGGGCGACGTCATCAAGGAGATCAACCGCCGCAACGTGCAGACGCTCAGCCACACGCAGGTGGTGGACCTGCTCAAGGAGCTGCCCATAGGGGGCGCCGCCACGCTGCTGGTGCTCCGCGGAGGTGAGTGTGTGTGTGTGTGTGTCTGTGTGTGTGTGCTTGAAACTACCCCTCCCCTCCCAAGGACCTGTCAAGTTGGGGCACCGCAACACTTCTGGTGCAGAGGTGTGTGGGTGTATGTGTGTGTGTGTGTGTATGTATGTATATGCCTAATACTCCTGCAAAGTGCAATTTCATTTCTATCCAATGAATTGCTTGACGCAGAGCTTCTAGGTGAGTCAGGTAGAGCTGCCCAAGGTCAGACGGAGGCCCTGTGAATGACCGGCCACCGTGTTAAGGCCGTCATCTTAAATATACTCTGTGACATTTGCAATTAGGATATGGTAAAAAGCCTGTCTGAACACAGGCCCTCAGAAAGACACGAAAATATGCATAGACATGCACCCAGAGACGCATAGGGCCATGCACACAAACAGCTCCCCAGGCTCTAGCAAGGTGCCTGAGGGGTGTGTGTGTGTGTGTGTGTTTGTGTCGGTGTTGAGCTCTTTGAGTGTGACAGAGCTGTTAGCTGCTCTTCTTCACCAGAATAATTTGCCAGTCTAGTGAGAGGCCTATGCATACAAAGAACAGAAAGGACACACCCGGAATACTGATGGAGGGAGTCACACACACACACACACACACACACACACACACACACACACACACACACACACACACACACACACACACACACACACACACACAAGCATACACATGCACACACAGCATACACACATATACACACACACATACTCATACACACATAAACACACCATGTACACACATTATTACATGCACACAAGCCTGCACAGACATTTCAGTGCAGCTTTGAATAAGCTGGCTAATATGTGCAGTTGTGCGCTTAGGCGTGTGTTTGTGTCTGCATGTTTCACTTTAGTCACTTTGCTCAAATGTGAATGTCATGATTTGTGTACTGGCATCTGCTGCAAGGCTATGGGATGATCCTTTGATTAAGCGTGCATGCACGCTTGCAAGCAAACACATATGCACGCACACTTATGCACACAAACGTGCGTGCACACACACACACACACACATACACAGACATCTGCTGTGAGGAGTTGGGACGTCCCTTGCCCTCAGATTCACCTCGTATGTCCTAGTCAGCAGGCTGAATTATCACAAATGGACACACACACACACACACAGACAAACACCACTCATACACGTGACGGTCATAAATCTGCTCTTTTTTTTACTGCCCCCCTGTGGTGGATTGTCAGGATGTGTTTCCTCAGTCAGTCAGGGCGTCAATGGCTGCCCAGAGGGCTGGCTGGGGTTTTGATGGGGGATACACCCTACTAGGCCAAAAACAAGCCTGTGTGTGTGTGTGTAGACTGCAGGAGGGACTCTGCACCAGTATCTGGATATCAGTCAAATCCACTCAGCACACACACACAAGCACACATGAGTGTGAGACAAATTACTTTCTGCACCTTACACTTTCCAAGTAAGCGTTTCTCCTAAACTCCCTCCGTCTCTGTCTCCCTCTCTCTCTCTCTCTCCGTCTCTCTCTTGCTCTTTGCAGGTCACACGTCTCCTGTGAAGTCTCTCAAGCCGGTGAGTGTGAACTGGAAACGTGTAAACGTGTCTAACGAGCTTGCTGTGGCACAGGGTTGTGTGTTGGTGCTCCTGCCACTGCTGATGCTATCATTTTAAGTGTGTGAGAGTGAGAGAGAGTGTGTGCATTATTAAAGCACTGTTATGTAAGAGGGTTTGATACTTCTGGCGCTCTGTGTGTGTGTGTGTGTGTGTGTGTGTGTGTGTGTGTGTGTTCCCTCTGCTGAACCATATAACCTGGCAGCATTCCTAGAGACTCAGTTGTGCTCAGAAGTGGTACCTACTTAATTTGAGCGCACACACACACACACACACACACACACACACACACACACAGTGTTGGAAGCCAATTAAAGTGGGCTCTTGTTAAGCTGGTGTTTTATAATGGATTCTGCTGTTTAAAAGAGGGCTTACAGCCACTGTTAGTCCCGGGATTGTTGCTAGCAGGCCCATAGACAGATGATGAGTGCACTGTTTATGCTAATAGGGTGGAGGTGACAAAGAGTTGGGTGCAGCGGGCGCTTTTATCCACCCCTCTTTCCTTGTGAATAATGATCGAAGAAGAGGGAAATGTGATATGCTTTGGTAAACACTGTGCAGTAAATTGACTACTGAGCAATCATTTTTGCACACCTTGCTCACTCGCTATGTTAACAATTTATGACATTTATTCCTGAAGTGTTGGCCGGGTGTCGTATCAGCAATTATGCATTTTAAAATAACACTGTCTTCCTGTAAATGTGCATTGGCAAGGATTCAACTGAAATATTTACAACGTATCTGTTTTAGAAATTTCACCGGACTCCACGCACACCATAAAACAATGCTGTGTTGAAAATAGTCATAGCACATTTCCTCAAAGAGTAGTCATGTGTGAAATGTACCAGGAGCGCTAAAGTGTCTCTACTATTCAGCAGAGAGAAATGTTGACGAATCCTCTGGTTATATTCCCAGAAGTGTGTTAGTCTGTGTCTTTGTGTATATATGTGTCTGTGTTTTTGTGTGTGTGTGTGTTTTCTTTGTGTGTGTGTGTTTTTTGTGTGTGTGTGTGTGCATCTATCTGTGTATATGTGTATTCATTTGTGTAGACGTATATATGTGTATGTGTGTATATATGTTGCCCAGATAGCCTGTCTGAATGCATCAGCCATTTTAAACCGAGGTGTGCGTGTCTATGTCATAGAGTGCCATGGCCTCACACCACAAGCATGAGAAACAGGAGAAGCTAGAGAAGCAGGATAGGAGCCCCAGTCCAGAGGTCATGACCCCCACGGAGCCAACACCACCACCCCCACAGTCCCTCCCCTTCCCCCCTAACTTGATTCGCTCTGCCTCTCCTAAGCTGGACCCCTCCCAGCTCTACCTCAAGTCCAAAGCCATGCTGGAGAATAAGCGTGAGTGCTGTCCCACACACACACATACACACATACACACACACACACATGCTCACTCTCACTCACTCACTCTCACACACACACACACACACACACACACACACACACACACACACACACACACACACATGCTCACTCTCACTCACACACACACACACACACACACACACACACACAGACACACACACACACACATGCTCACTCTCACTCACTCACTCACACACACACACATGCTCACTCTCACTCACTCACTCACACACACACACACACAACCACACACAACCGTCTATCAATGACCTACCACACCTTACCACAGTCTCCTGGTCTTTACATACCTCATACTGTCTCTGTAAGTCTCTCCTCAGTGTAGAACTAACATCCTAAACATCCTCTAAACACACTCTCTTGGGTCTTCAACAACATCACTACCACTTTCATCTTGTCTTCATCCACCCTGCATCCACACCAAAGCATCTCTTTCACCGAGCCATGGTCTTCTTAGACCATGCCAAATCCCTTCAAAGTCTCCATAACCTCACACTAAATTCCCATCAACACATTTTCATATGATCAACATCTAATCACATTACCCATGAACCTCCCTTCATCCTCTCAACAACATCTACTCACTCTTACCACAGGCATTTTTGAAATTGATCATGAGACTTTCCAAACATCTTGCCACCATTTTCACCACATTTCTTAAAGCTGTTGTAAACTATGTGAGTAGCAGATCCTGACTTGGCCACATCCCCCCCCCCCCCCCCCCCCCCCCCCCGTGTGCTGGGCTGTGCTGTGCTGTGCACATGCTAAATAATTGGCCAACAGGGCTGCCAGGGCCTTCTGAAATCCCATGCTTCAGTTGATACTGTCACATTAGCTGAAATATTTACTTGCTAACCGCAGATCCCAGAAGTGTCCCAGAGACTTGAGGTTTTTTTTCTTCTTCTCTGAACATCTGTTCCAGTAAGACTGACAGGACTGGAGCTAAAGTATTCCAACATATGTTTGCAGCAGCTTTAAATCCAAGCACGGCACATTCACAACCGGTTTACACATCCATGCGTGTCAAGTGTACATCTGCATGCGTGTGTGTACGTGTGGCTGTGTGCATGGGTGTGTGAGTGTGTGCGTTTGTGTGTATCTGACGACTTCCTCTTATCCCACCTCAGCTCCAAACACAAAGGAACTGGACGTGTTTATCAAGCGGGACCAGGAGTCAGGCTTTGGCTTCCGGGTCCTAGGAGGAGAGGGACCGGAGCAGCCCGTAAGTACTTCTGATAGGAACACACACACACACACACACACACACACACACACACACACACATACACACACACACACACACCTTCTGAGCAAGCAGCCCAGCTTTTTAAACACTCCGCTTGTGTGCTTTAAACGTTGCCCATATCAATGGCAAAACAGTTCCCAACTGAAAACAAAAAATCAAGCTATCAGTATTCTTCTTGCTTTATGACTGAGAACCATTTGGCTGTATAATTAATTTGCATTATTAAATAGGGATACTTGGGAATGCTGAATCATTCTGATAACCATTTGGCTGCATAATTAAGCTGCGTTATTAAATAGTGATACTGAGGGAGGACCTATTACAGTATACTTATGATGAACCTATGAAGAGCCTAACAAATATAAACCTTTATATTTATTAACTTACTATCTTAGAATCCGTACCACTCCCTGTACATTTGTAACAGACCAGACTTGGAGGCCATTGTATGAAGAACACAACTAGTATAGTTAATAGAGTAGGCATGATGTACCTAGCGGTTTTATACAGTGTAAATTATATGAATCTGGCGTAAGGTATTTATTTTGAACATGGGGGCACTCATATGGTACTAGATAGCAGGGCAGCAATGTGGTCATGTTAACACATGTTGCACACTGAGATGATGCAAAAAGTTATTTTGGAATGCAGAGGCACTGATGCTAATACCTGGAGTAACTACACTGCCTCTGTGCAGTGTGAAATATGTCCTAGTCACACTGTTATGAGTACAATAGAGGCTGTCATGCAGTTTCCATTCTTGTGCTTTCCCCTTCAGAAGCATTTATAATGACATATTCAGACAAACAAATATACCATGATGTATGTCATCACTGTTCCATGCTTCAAATAATACAGTGATATAAATTAGGCCGTAGCGCCCAGCCCTACCTAACACACTTGCCATTTGCCCTATTGCTGTGTGCTGTACTACTCCTGAAGTGCACCGGTGCTTACTCATGCTTAACTTGGGTGAGTTGTCTGCACCAGCTTTCCTTTGTCCTGGCTGTAGTCCTCAGTAACCCCTAAGGGATTGTGTGTGTGTGTGATTCTGTCTGTGTGTGTGTGTGTGTGTGTGTGTGTGTGTGTGCCCAGGTGTACATCGGTGCGATCGTGCCCCTGGGGGCAGCGGAGCGGGACGGCCGTCTACGGGCTGGGGACGAGCTCATCTGCATCGATGGCGCGCCTGTCACCGGCTGCTCGCACAAGCAGGTGTTAGACCTCATGACCAACGCCGCCCGCAACGGCCAGGTCATGCTGACCGTGCGCCGCAAACTCACCTACCTGGGTGAGTAGGAGAAGTCTTTGGGTCGTGTGTGTGTGTGTGTGTGTGTGTGTGTGTGTGTGTGTGTGTGTTCGCATCCAGCTGCACACTGTGCACTGTGGTCATTACTAAGGGTTTAAGTGCTAACTCATCCATCAGTAATTAGTTTTCATGGTCTGCAGACCAGCCACTGGAGATTGTTTGTGTGTGTGTGTGTAGTGCACGCTGCTGTATGTTAGTGTATGTGAAGCCATTTACATACTAGTGTGAGTGTGTGTGTGCATGGGAGCATCTATGTGTTGTAAAATGCCAGTGTGCCGCTGCTTGAGTAATGCAGTGTGTGTGTGTGTGTGTGTGTGTGTGTGTGTGTGACTGACTGGCCGTATTTTTCCTCTGCAGATGGGACTGAGGATGAGGCTGGCCAGGCTCTGTCCAGCGCTGTCCTGCCCCACATGGCAGCCCAGGCCTACAACGTCACCCTGCAGCGCAAGGACAACGAGGGCTTCGGCTTTGTCATCCTCACCTCAAAGAGCAAACCTCCACCTGGAGGTGAGACACGTTTCAGTGTTTATGTTTATGTATTTGCATGAGGTAGTGACTCTGGTCAGATAAATTGGTGGATGAGCCTATTTAGAATACAAGTTCTACAATCCAATATTTTAGTATCTGATGTCCGCATATCGCAAAACCTCACCACACCAGGAGTGGGAATCGCAGAGTAATAAAATCGCAGAGATATAAAAAATCAGTGATTCTGCAATACTTGATACATTGCAAAAAATGTATTTACAATACATCACAAAATCTGATGATCTGATCTGATATCTGAGGAATTCTGTATTTTTTAGCTGCATTTCACAACAGGTTTGAAGCAGTGTAAGTGCATAGAGTTTTTAGCTAAGTGCCTCTTAAAAATAGAAATAAAAGAATGTAAATGAAAAACATATTTCTCAAGAAATGACAAACTGATTTATTTTTTAATGCATATTTCTAGACACATTTAAGTGTTTATGGTTATGCTTTTACATTAAGTAGTGACTGGTAAAATGGCAGATTAATCCATTGAGAATATGAATTCTACAATTTAATATTTTAGTAAAAATGTTGATATCTGATGGCAGCATATGATGCATTTTAATATATCAACATGCTGTCCTTCCCGAGTCCTCACTGCCTCCACTCTGCCTCCCACCAGCTTCTTCTGCTCAGCTCTCTAGGAGATTTGCAATGCAGCTCATCTTTTAGCCTTTACAAACATTAGAAATGGTAGCGCCATGGCTTACACACACACACACCATAGCACACAGCAGATATGATTAAGTGTGGAGAAGAATTCTATATACAAACCCATCCATCCACAGATCCATTACATTAACATTAATTCATTTGACACTTTTATCCAGGGCCACTAACAGCAATATAATTACATTTAAGCTACAAAGCTACAGCTACAGTAATAGAATAGCATTTAATCTACAGTGCAGAGGAGACTATAGCTAGGAATGAGCACTGCATCTGTCAATACTAGTTCCATAAGCTCAAATATGAATTCAAAAATGGAGAAACTGCAAAATGTTTTCAACAAGGCGACGTTTGCTTCTCACTCTTTTCCTCCTCTTCTCTCTCTCTCTCTCTCTCTCTCTCTCTCTCTCTCTCTCTCTCTCTCTCTCTCTCTCTCTCTAACCCACTTTCTCTCTCTTCTCTCTCTCAGCAGAATTGAGAATCACCCTGGAAATGATGTGTTAGTTTTCTTTCCTGCTCTTGTCAAGGCCAGAGTCTTAATTGACTTCCGGCTTTACAAACTCATGCAGAATCTTGAATCTTTTGAGGCTGTGTGGTGCTGCAGACAGGCACTATGTTCCGTCATTGATGACGATCTGCACTTTAGTCACCATCTGTAGTACTTAATTTATTTTAACATAATTGTATCCTATACAAATGTTTAATTGTGTGAATCTTTCAGTGTTTTTGTAAACCAATAAAAAAATAGTTAAAATCTTTAATCTCTCTCTCTCCCACCTTCTCTCTCTCTCTCACCCATCTCTTTCTCTTTCTCTCTCTTTCTCCCCTCTCTGTCCCGCCATAGTGATCCCTCATAAGATTGGCCGTATCATTGAGGGCAGTCCAACTGACCGCTGTGGTCAGCTGAAGGTGGGAGATCGTATCTCAGCTGTCAATGGCCAGTCCATCATGGAGCTCTCGCACAATGATATCGTCCTGCTCATCAAGGAGGCAGGAACAGTCGTCACCCTGACAGTGGTGCCCGAAGAAGGTGAGCCAGAATTCCATCCATGCTGGAGATGTGTAAGAGATAACGGCTGCCGAGGTGTCCCGGTATATAAAATAAATGAATGGATGAGGCGGAGGCAAAGAGTTTCCTCCGCAAAGTCTATCAATTCTGTATATCGGGATGCCTCGAAGGCCGTTATCCAACTTATCCCCCAGTTACAACTCATTTATGTCTGCAATGGTCATGCATGTACAGCATACAAAGGAAACATGCCGTTCAGATCAAAAAGAAGCCGACTTGTTCAGTTTGTTGTACTACTCTCTTGGTCAGAGACAGTGATAACGATGTGTAGTTGTTTACAGTTGATTCCGCTAGTGTGAGGTCTGCTTCCTGGTTTAACTGTTGTTTACTATGGTTGTTATAGTTACCATTCAAAAGAGCATTGATATGGAACGGTGATCAAATGTTTTTTACTAGATCTACTTCATAGTGTCCCGATATACAGAATTGATAGCCAATCAGAAAATAGTATTTATTGTCTCCGGGGATAAAGTGTTTTAATGAAAAGGTCATTGGAGGTTTGAAGGACACAGGATGAATTTTACATTTGTAATGAGAAAGTGAAAAAGTGAGAGTGTGAGTGATTGAATGAATGAATGAATGAGTGAGTGAGTGTATGTAGAGGGTGTATCTGAGCTCTTTGTGTTGTTTTGTATTAT
>NC_055963.1:31466575-31481575 GCF_018492685.1 Alosa sapidissima
GAGAGGGAGGAAGGGACGGAGAGAGGAGAGAGAGGGAGGGCAAAGGAAGGGAGGGTAGGGACGGCAAGCCCAGAGCAGGAGCGGAGACCGAGGAGAGCCGGAGAGAGGCCAGGGGCTCCAACAGTAGCCTTGCGACGGATCCCTCGGGCCGGGATAGGAAAGCCCCGATCACCCCTGGGCCCTGGAAGGTACCCAGCTCCTCCAGGATCCAGTCCCAGGTAGACGGACTCTAAAGCACGACCCTCTAGAGGCTGCCACAGAGGTGGACTTCGAGCAGTGGAGGATCTGGGGTCACTTAGTCAGTTGGACCTCTAGGCTGTGTCCAGCTGATCAGGACGTTGCGGTTCGGCCAGGCGTGGGCTTGACACTGCCACCCACATGAAGGATTTCTTGTGCCAAACCCACACTCACACCAGAAGGACACTTGTACTGCTCTCCTTATGACTCTCTCTTTCTGGGAAGGAAAAAACAAAAACACTAACTCTTCTCTCGGGACTCTGGCGAACGGCTCACCCCAGTCCTGACAAATGAAGGAAGTTGGGCTCTCACTGCGGTGCGGGTCTGTTACTCACAACCAGGACTGTCTTTCCTCGGCTCCCAACCAGAGGTGGCCAAACCCCCATGACCTACCACATATAGACCACTTCTCCGCTTCAGCTCCGGAGACAGTCTCCAGACTCCTCCAGGCTGACGCCAACCTAACTATCTCTGAAGACCAGACACTTGTGCTCAAGCATTATTGTTTACTTACGTGTGTTTATGAAAGAAATGTGTAATTTATGGAAGTAATATAACAAATGTAATATATCGCTCTATCTCCCTATCTCTTTCTCTCTCTCTCTCTCTCTGTCTCTCTCTCTATATATATATATATATATATATATATATATATATATATATATAGAGAGAGAGACAGAGAGAGAGAGATATATATATATATATATAAATCTATATTCCTGTCCATAGCCTACTGAGCCATGACACACAATGCTTTAAATGCCCTGGAGCTCCGACCAGAGCCTCTTCCTTCCTTCAGGTTTACTCCGAGTGCTGGCCTCTGGGGCTGCGCACCCAACGTGTTCCACTGGCTTGCAGGTCTGACTGACCAGAGGAGTGTAGCTTTATTTGTATGTTGACTACATTTGTACCACTGGGGGTGGGGAAGGGGGCTTTACGTGTTCTCTGGACGTTGACACAAGGAATTGACTGTCAAAATAAAAGTGTGGTTGCATCAATCATGGGGTCGGTGGAAAGGGTTTGTCATGTTTTGAGATTATTATTTTTTTCTGTTTAATCCAGTCAGGTTTGTGTGTGTGTGTGTGTGTGTGTGTGTGTGTGTGTGTGTGTGTGTGTGCGCGCGCGCATGTGCTTCATGATTTTTAATTGTGCATGTTTAGGTGTATTGCACATTTGCTTTTAGTCTTTAGCCAGCATTAGTTTCGAATATAGGATGCTGTGAAATTGATTCGCAATTTATTCAGTCACGTGTTAGTCATGTCTGAAGTTGCCTGTAACCACGTGTCTGGAGTGCGCTTTGGAGGGGCATGTTGGTGAGGGACGGGCGTTCCTCATGGGTTATGCATGTGAATGCAGCTTCAGGTTTCTCCTTCAAACAAGCAACACAACACTGATACAGTGTATAGCATAACTGACCTGACATGACAGGTGTTCATGATGTTCATCATGCTCTATGCCAGCTATCAAAATTCTACAGTATTTTCAACATGTCTGACTAATATGCTAGCATAATAACCATTCCCAAGAAGTGTCTCTCCCTTGTTGGAGCAACAATCACATCTCTATAGTACACCCAAGCCCCTAGGCTGCCCTCTGCTGCTCAGCAGTAATACTGCATGTCAATTTGACAAACGATGGTTCCTGAGAGGAGAGGCGTGCCTCAAGTTAAGGGGGCAACTTATATCACTGGAATTAGACATTCCCTCTAGGTTTATAACAGTACCAAAGGTTGCGCAATGGTTCCCGCTCATTAGGGGAGAAACGGACAGAAATTACACGGGAACCTGAAGCTATTTTTCTTACATAGGCTATCAAGACGAAGGCTACTCGCTGTCTACATTGTATATTCAGTCCGGTGAACTCTTGACTCGATTATTCCTGTGACTTTACAGTGCAGCCTGCCTACTCATCCTGTTGTGTTGCTGCAGTGTATTTTCAGTGCCGTCTCATGGTAGGCGTGTGTGTGGGTGTGTGTTTATACTGTGGCCTTGCATCGCTTTGACGGATAAACCTGCCTCTCCGTCTCTACATGACGCGGTGGTTGTAAATGTTCATTGAAGTGTACAGCACCTGTATGAATACTGGCCTTCACTCAGTAAAAGACTATAGGCTAATGTGTACATAAGTCGCTCCATTATTTTTGTAAATTATAAGGAAGATGATTTATCTACTTTAGTGAGAGTGATATACTGATGTGTAAACTAGTGTCCATGACATCATGCTGATGCTGAAATAAAGTTTTAGAAAAAAAAAATCCTGTTTCATGCAATTATTTGTACACAACGTGGAATCAGTAGTTGCTGTTATGTATGGTTCTGATATCAAACTGACATTGTTTAGTCATCTAGCAAGCATAACTCATGGGGTTAACCGAAATAAAAGCAGAATTTGGGAGATGGTGTCATGCACGTTTGAGCATCCGATATATTTTGCGTCTTCTTGAGCGCATGCTGGATGTGGAATCGCGCCCTCTCGCGGAGAGCGGCCTGGCCATTCCATTGCTGACGTCAGTCTGAGAACATGAGTGCGTGCAGTAACGCACGCACCACATAAGGGCCAGACACTTGAAACTACATCACCCAGACACCATGCGTACTACGTTTGCGCACTTCAGGACTCTATGACAGAAAACGCATACAATTGGCCTATTATGGTACGTACAACAAGGACTACAAGTACCAATAGATACCCTTACGGAACATTTTCAAGCCATTTAAATTTACGTGCAAAATGGCCACGCAGGTAGACTTGGTTCGCGTGAAAGTAGAAAATAAGATAAAGGAAAGCTTGGAAAGGCAGGGCAAAGACAAGAAAAAGAAGAAGAAAAAAAGAGAATATTCTCCATCTGATGACAAACACCAGAGATCCGAAAAGGAGATAAAAAAGGCGAAGCTCCATCATTACAATCATCAGCAGCATGGATTGTCGCGGCTACAACACCCGGATACACAACCACAGCTGCAACGGCAGACCCACACTCAACCGCGCACCTTCATCAAGGAACAAGTGCCCGTCCAGCACCGACAACACCACCACAACAATGACAACCACCACCATCATCACCACGGAATACAGAGAGATGGAGCGATGGTTTGGCCGAAGATTACGCCGACCAAACTCCAGAAGCCGCCCGCGCCCACGGTCCTGCCTTCCCCGCCGCTCTTCACTTTTACGCCCCTGAAAGTAGCCAAGGCCAAGAGTCTCACCAGCAACAAAGAAAAGCAAAGCGAAAGCCAAATCAAAGTTAAACCTAAGAACGAAAATACTGATGGGAACATGAAGATTGAAATGTGCAAAAAGAAAAAGAAAGGTATTTTTTTTCCAATAATCTTCCCTTCAGATATTTTCTGCTTTCGTTTCACATTCCAAATTGCTGGCTGGTATGCGCGTCCTTAACAGTGACACTATTAAACTTCATCAGGTCAGGAAACATGCATGAGTTCCCATGACAAACGGGAAAAATATGAAATATGAAAACAATACTAAAATAATACAACAACCGTTAGTTGGCCACAGTGTTGTCTATTTAACTAGCCTAACTCCTCATGAATGAGTCTGACTTACGTTAGTCCCGTTAGTGTGCTGTTGGTATTATGGCGAATAGAGTCAAAGCATCTTGAGTGGTGCGTGAGCTGTGAAATATTGCAGGTGGGTAGGCTATGCTGTATGAGCGATATTACTGTTATAATATCTAACCATATAGTTTGCTTTTGTTATATCTTTCTTCTAAAGAACTTACGTTTTTTTGCATTTATAATTGGGCTTGTGTTGCACTTAGTGTCAGCAAACTGAGTATTGCTGTCATTTAACATTCACCTTTACCCTTTCTTCGTGACCTTTTAGCCTTAGTCTTACCACTTTAATGTACAAACAGGTGCCAGTGTCCCTTCAGAAGAATTTAGTTACAGACTTGACACAATACCCTCCAAATTTGCATGATTACCTAAACATGACATGCTTTGATTAGACTTAAAAAAAAAATCTTCATAATAAACTTTTTTCTTAAAAACAGCATTTTAACCTTGCAGGAATGTCCTCATCTCTAGGCTTATTTGACAATCATGATGTGCCGAACTCAAGTATGTTTGACTGACTTTGACTTCTTTCTTCTGACCCAGAAGCACGAGATGAGAATGGCAAGGTGCGTCTGAAAGAGGAAGAGGAGTACCTGCTCAAGCGCAAGAGGAGGAAGAAGAAGCACCGTGAGGAGGAGCGCAGCAGCAGCAGCGGCAGTAGTGGCGGCGGCAAGCGTGTCCGCATGCACGACAAGGAGGTGCAGACGGATCTGGAAACGGGTGTCTCGACACAGACCGACCCCCAGGCCCAACCCAAACCTGACCCCGACCACGAGTCCCATCCTCAGCCCTTCCAGTCCCACCAGGAGCACTCCATCCGGCTGATGGCGCTGCCCAGTGCCCGCTTCGCTGGCCTCATGCACGAGGAGCTGCAGCCCAATGGTGGCGGGCGTATCCTGCACGCCTATGCCGACGAGCTGGACCGCCTGCAACCCGATGAGCTGGAGGCCTTCGCCCAGGACTTCCTGGAGCGGGCCTTCTCGGAGCGGACTGGTGCTGCCCGCTACGCGCTGGCCGTGGTGCATGGGGCGGCCACTTACATGCCCGACTTCCTGGATTACTTTGCCTTCAAATTCCCCAACACACCCGTCAAGATGGAGATCATGGGCAAGAAGGACATTGAGACCATCACCATCGCTCACTTCCACTCACAGGTGTGTGTGTGTGTCTGTGTGTGTTTGAGTGTGTGTGTGTGTGTGTGTGTTTGAGTGTGTGTATATGTGTATGTGTTTGAGTGTGAGTGATGAATGGTGCAGAGGAATACCAAATGGGTTGTTTTTCCTATTCATAGCCTAATATCCATGGGAGTACAAGTGTGTACGTTTGTGGACAAATGTCGGGTGTGTGTGCGGAATTTGGGACAAGTGGTGTGTGACTGAAATCCCACCGAGAAAGAGTCATCCATCTGTGTGTGTGTGGGTATGGAAGGGGAGTGGGGGGTTGGGGCAGGTAGTCTTCTAAGCATCAAAACATTTAGTGCTGTTTCTTGTTTTGCTAACGTTATTCCAAAGTGTATGCACATCTGTGTTTATGTTGTCCCAACTGTGGTTGTTGCCAGGCAACCAAACAGTTTTTATCTGGCCAAACAAACTGTGTGTGTCTGTAGGCTGCTGCATGGCCCAAGAGTATCAGGAGGCTCAGCTTCCTGTGTGTGTGTGTGTGTGTGTGTGTGTGTGTGTGTGTGTAGTACTGGATTGGATTGATGTTGAGTGATGTTTTGCGATAACAACACATTATTCATATTCATGTTTGCACTGCAGTCTGTGATGTTTAGTAGCCTATAAGCACTAAGCAGTAATGTGAATGTTCTCTTCCTCTGTGTGTGTGTGTGTGTCTGTATGCGCTTGCCTGTGAGTAGGTGAACAGGACGTACTGCTCAGGTACTTACCGCTCGGGGGCCATGCGGCAAATCAGCCTGGTGGGTGCTGTGGACGAGGAAGTGGGTGATTATTTCCCAGAGTTCCTGGACATGCTGGAGGAGTCCCCCTTCCTAAAGGTGATTACCAGTTAGAAGCTGTTTTGGAATCAATGTTGTTGATTACGAAGCATAAAAAAAGTAAAAAAATAAAATATGAATATATTTTTTTATTCTTTATAGTCTATGTTCTAAGCCTTTACTGAACATTCAAAATGTGGAAGTTTTATTAACAAGTGTGTCAATATTGTCAATATTGACACACTTGTTAATAAACAAGTGTGTCAATATGTCAAGTGTGTCAACAAGTGTGTCAAGTGTGTCAACAAACATTTTTTTAACCAGTCCTGGTTCCGGTTCCGTTTTTCTTATTAATTCTACTCTGTTGTAATTTGGGGTTCCAACTCCTGGTAGGGGGATGGGGGTTGTTGCTTGAAAGTAAATTGGAGTCTCAATATCCCCACAGAGTTTGTGATCTCAGAGATATAATGATTTGGAAAGGCGGAAAGATGTCACTCTTTCAGTTGTATTGCTATTTTTGTCATCTGAAGGTCAAGGTCAAGGTCAAGGTGAACTTTATTAGAAGCTCAGAAAGCTCAGCTGCAGAGGACTGGTCACCATCGACTTCTATAGCGGTTCAGCGCTGATGTTAAAAATTGTGTGTGTATGCACAGATGACTTTGCCCTGGGGTAGTCTGTCCAGTCTGAAGCTGGACTGCAGGTCTCAGAGTGATGACGGTCCCATCATGTGGGTGCGGCCCGGGGAGCAAATGGTGCCCACAGCGGACGTGCCCAAGTCACCCTTCAAGCAACGCAGGTACATACAAACACACACCTACACACACACACACACACACACACACACACACACACACACACACACAAACTGAAAAGTCATTAATTTACGCATACTGGTACGCCATACACGTGTGTGTGTGTGTGTGTAGGTCTGTGAGCGAGTTGCGGGCGCTGCAGTACGTGCGTCGGGCGTGTGAGCGGCGGGAGGTGTTGTTTGAGGACCGCACGCGAGCACATGCTGACCACGTTGGCCAGAGCTTCGACTGGAGGAGCACAGCAGCCGTCGGAGTCCTCAAGGCTGTGCAGTTCGGAGAGTGGTAAGACTTGGTGTCTGTACGGGGCATTGCACAAGTGTGTGTGTGAGAGTATTGGGTGGGGGGGGGGGTATTCCTCGGTCTTGTGGGTCTGTGTGTGTGCAGACGTCAGAGTCCTCAAGGCTTCTGAGAATGGTACAACAATAGGGGGCGTTATGCTCTTGTTTTGTGTGGGATTTGTTTGAGTTTTGGGTGCCGTTACACAAGAGACACAGAAGATGCTAAAATGATTTACACGCTCTTTGATGTTAAGGGGAACATAAGTGTGTGTGTGTCGTGTGAGTGTGTGTGTGAGAGAGAGAGAGACAGAGTACAAATGTATCTAATCCACTTCTGTGTACACTAGGAGCGAACAGCCCCGGGTCACCAAAGACGTGGTGTGCTTCCAGGCTGAGGACTTCAACGAGGTGGTGCAGATGCTGCAGCTTGACCTCTACGAGCCACCCGTGTCGCAGGTGAGTGTGGTCATAAAAACACTTAAGTGCACCTCTACCTAAGGAAACTGCATGGCATGGAAACATTACCTTCAATTTGCAAACCAATGGCTGACGATGTACAGTGACCTCAATGGACTCCATTGTATCCGGTATCTATTGTGTGTGTGTGTGTGTGTGTGTGTGTGTGTGTGTGTGTGTGTGTGTGTGTGTGTGTGTGTGTCACTGTGTTTGAGATAAGAGACATTATGATATCTAAGTAAATGTGCTGCGCGCTCAACAGTGTGTGCAGTGGGTGGATGACGCCAAGCTGAACCAACTGCGCCGTGAGGGTGTCCGCTACGTGCGTGCCCAGCTGTGCCACCAGGATATCTACTTCATCCCGCGCAACGTCGTCCACCAGTTCAAGACTGTCTCGGCCGTCTGCAGCCTGGCGTGGCACATCCGCCTCAAGCAGTACCAGCCTGAGCCCCCCGCCGCCAGCAACGACACTGGCCAGACAGGACACTCGGAGGACGACCACACGTGGCAGCCGAAGGCCAATCTGGATATGCTGTCGAAGGCCTGGGCTGAGGAGAACTCGGATCCAGCGCCGAAAGACTCGCTCTCCCCCTCAGAATGACCTCCCCGTATCCCAAAACATCTCTATGCGCCAAAATCAATAGGGGTGTGTGGGGGGGGAAACTCTTAAAAGACTAAACTCTTAGATGTATAATACTTCTAGTATGGTGAGATTTTTAAGTTTTTATTTATTTATTTTTTATTTGCATTGCATTGAATTGTCCCCCAGAAGCACTGTCTTGATTCCTCTCAAGCCAAAGTGTGTGTCACTTTAGAAGCTTGTGTCGGTGAGGTGAGATGAAGTGAGGTGAGGTGCTTGACGTTGACATGGCATCCGAGGAACGCAATGCATCATGGGACTCGGTTACACTGAGAAGTGCCTATCCCTTCACTGACAGCCCCATTCATGTCTCATTTCCTGGCTGCCTGATGATAGAGAACGAGAGGAGATGGCTTGTCTGACCGGTAGATTTAAGTTTTAACCAGAGCTGACACCAATAATGTCCTCCTGAGCTGGAGGAGGCAGAGGAACATTGATGCTTTTCTTCTGCTAGAAAAGACCAATAAAAGCAGAGCTATTCCTTTCTGAGTTAGCTGAGGTAAAGTGCACAGTAAAAGAGTCCTCGACACTCAGATCTGCTGCCACTGCACAGTTATGGCTTGGGGTGATGGCTTTTGTGTTGGTGGTATTGCTTCTGTACTTGGCAGAGTCCTATGAGTTTTTAAGGAAATATAGTGACTGAATTGTGTGTGTGTGTGTGTGGGGGGGGGGGTTGCTTCTTGTTGTTTGTTTCTCTCTGCGGCCGGGAGTTGGTGCTGAACCCCCATTCTGACCACATCATGTGGCTTCTAGTGTGCAATTTTGAGTGTATTTATATATAGAAAGATATATATATATATATATAATATTTATTTGTAAACATCCAGGCATTACTGTATATCTAAGCAGCGGTATCTGATGTCTTGAAGTGTTCTTCCAACAAGAATTCATTTATCAGACATCTTAATCCAAAGCATAGCGCAGTACATATAAATTGTACCTCTCATCTGTACTTATGATGTGTGAGTATTGAACTTAGTCAATTGGCATCTCTACAGCTTACTTCCCCAGCTGAACAAGAGGAGCACCAAAATAGATCTGTGTTGTTTTGGTTTTGAATTATCCATTTACAGGAAGTGTCTCATTTTCACCTAAAAAAATTAAGACCATTTTAGAAATATTTTCTCATGATCATAATACCCATATGATTTTTTTTTATGTATTCAATCAACTAAATCAGAAGCGATTTTGATAATAATGATGATAATTTTTATAATGTTATAACGTGTGTTTTAATATGGTAAGATACAATTTCTTTTGTGAGGATTTCTCTCAATGCACGAATTTCATCAAAAAGTTTTGGTGGTAAATTTTAGCGGCTGTTTCCTAGTAAGACAGACTCCTTGTGTGTGTGTGTGTGTGTGTGTGTGTGTGTGTGTATAAAGCTTCAGACCAGTCACTCCAGTCCAGACGACATCAAACAACTAATGCCAATCACCCTGAACTGAAAACAGGAATTTGAATCCACAAAAGGTCAGACCAACCAAGTCCACATAAAATCAAACTGTTAACACACATAAGATCAGACCACTAAAGGTATAGCTCACTATTCTGTGAAATATTGTTGATATTTGAGTTCGACAGCCAATCAAACTACATTTCACATCCACAAAATCTGAAAATTTGTGTGAAAATTATATATATTTTTGTTTTGAACTGTAAACAAAATGGCAAGCAACAAGGCAATAGCCATGAACTTTTGTATCTGCTTGCCAAATATGAACATACCTCGGGCTATAGGCTAAACACACCACTAATCTTGTTTCGTAGTAGACCCGTCTACCCAGTGTCTCATCCAAATTGAGCTTGTAATCCACAAAATCTGACCCCATAGCAACAGGTCAGCACTGCACTGGCAATACAATTTCCAACGGTGACCTTGTGACCTTTCCTGATGTGGTCGGGAGTAAAGTGGGCTATCAACCCTCAGCAGCTTCACGTACCTCCACAATATGATCATGTCTGTGTGAACTTGCAATAATCATAGGTGTGCTCACGTGACATTGTCTGATCTTTGGATTTAAGGAGTTTCAACTGGACCATGTGCTTTAGGTTGCGATTGCTCTGTGGAGTAAACTCTAAGCTGTTGGAATTATTACCATAGGGGATTTCACTTCAGTCCATATAGATGACTGGGGACAAAATACTTAGACCTAGAGTCCTTGTCCCCTCTTTCTCGGGCAGCTAACTTAGTTGTTTTGTAATGTTGTTCTTGCCATTGGACTATTTGTGTTAGCAGAGTGTGTGCCGGAGGTGTGGAGGCATTCTGTGTGTGTGTGTGTGTGTGTGTGTGTGTGTGTGAACAAAAATTAAAGATCTCATTGACGTTTGTATTCAAGTCTCCTCCGTTATTCTTCTGTATGTGACCACTAGGTGCTGTCACCACCAAGCCTGTGGTGTTTTTATCTACGTGTAGAAACTCAAAGATCTCAATACAACCCAAACCCAACTTAATAGTGGAAAACTGTGGTGGGAGTTTTTTATTGTTTAGGGTTCCCTTTGGGCATCTTCTGCTTTTTAATCTAATAATAAAATACCATCCTAGAGACAGTTATCTTTTTCTCATAGTATGAAATGACTAAAGGAGAAGTGGCCAAATTGGCAGAAAGTACATTTGTCCACTGTGTGTAGTCTTGGGGGAGGTTCATGTCCTAGTTGGGGACATAGACACATACACCATACATTTATCTTACAGTTTGCTACCACATTTCATATGCAAAGAACAAAAAGTAATCAACTTCTTATGCCAAATATAACTTACATGATATTTCCAGGAATGCATTTGCACAATTGGATACCTGAGATTAAGCCTATTCCCTCCTTTGTTCATAGTGCTGCTGTTTGTTTTCTGAAGGCTGGTGACCATATAAGGAAAGGAAAAGGAAAAGTGTGCACCTGTGACATTCATTCAGCCAGAGCTGAAGTAGGGGGCTGACCTGGGTCACCAGCCGTCTGGTCACCAGCCATCCACTAGTTTACATCCGTTTGAAATCTTACATCGCACCCACATTCCACTGAACCCCAAGAAAGAATGCCCACACTAATACGGACTCATTTCAATAGTTTGTATACCATCTGATGCCTACATATTGATCCCATTTCAGTGAGGGGGGAAAAAATGAACATAAACAGTTAAAGAAAAGTTTCTGGTAGGGTTAGGGAGATGAAGTGGGACAGTAATCAAACCATAAAAGTGCACAAAATGCTTGTTTGTCATCAGCTTAAAGCAATAACGTGTTCACCATAACAAAGTACAAGAGTCAGAGCTAATTCTTTGTCAAACACTACGATTTTTGACATGTCTGAAAACATGTACACCGTTAACAAAGTACCAACAAGTCTGGACTATATCTTCAACAAACATCCATTTAATGCACAATTACCTATTCATTTTGGACTAACATGGCTCCTATACCAGTTTGGCTGGCACTGACTGGAGCATAGCCTACTGGAGCTTCAGTGCAACACCAGTACCAACAGATGTGCTCTCCAGTCTTGCATCTCCGGTCAGAGTCTAGGCCAACCTGCCCTGAGGCTCCTGGGTTGAGTGGACAGAGGTGGAAAGGTCAGGTGGAGAAGGGGAGCGTGAGCAGCAGCAGCATCAGAGCGAGAACTCCAGAAGACCGTACAACGAAACAAGGTCACTGGCTTAGCCCGGTCACTTCGGGAGTGAGATTACGCTACACTGCATGTACAGTATTGTTTTGAGATCAGTGGTATCTCCCGAAGTTACCTGGGTAAGCCTTGCTTCGTAGTATACCCCATCGGGCCTGATGGAGGAGAGCCAGGGGTCATGTTTCCCTCTTCTTCGTCTTCATCTTCGTCATCTTCATCTGCCTCCTGCTCACCCATTCAGCCCCTCCTACACCCAGGACTCCGGGCGGGTCCGCGGGCCTTTGGGCTTCTTGAGACGATTCCCAAACACTAGAGAGACCAGACACGTAATTAGAGTCACCAACATACACACAACTAGCCTAGAAATCTAGACGCGCCCTTAGCCTTACAGAAATCTAGACGCGCCCTTAGCCTTACAGAAATCTAGACGCGCCCTTAGCCTTACAGAAATCTAGACGCGCCCTTAGCCTTACAGAAATCTAGACACGCCCTTAGCGGCAGCAAATTACATTTGCTGCCAGGGCTAGTCTAGCAACTCTCCGTTGGCTTGTGAGCTCCAGAAATCGAAACTCAATCAGGCCAATGAAATCGTGTATAGAGTCGTTAGGTGGGCTTAACATAATGATTGATGGCAGAGTTGCTTGAATTCCCTGCTACTTGAAAACAAATGGATGTTGCTGTTGGCGAACAGTGTGACACAAGTTAAGCTTTTTAGTTGGCAAACGTTTGAACTAGCCAACTAGCTCCGCTGGTGGGAAACGCATGGGACTCATAGCACTGCCGCTGGCCTATTGCGTGCAGAGGGAATTTGAAAGACAACTGATTATCCCGCCCCTCGGACTGAGCACTGCGAACGGTGAGTGCCCAGACCCTACATTTTAATGTGGGTCTGGCTCGTCAGGCTAACACACAACACAAACAAACACAAAACACACACACCACACAAACACAGAGCAACACAACACACACACACACACAACACAAAAATCCTGCCATACATAGATGCTGATCCATAGACACCTGCTCTGACTGGCTCACTCATATACAGAGCCTCTTCGTGAACTCACCCAATCTGAGCCCTGCCATGGCTGAGTATGGGGGCGGGAGTTGAGCCGGAGGCGGGGCTGATTTCTCTAGAGGGAGCCAATAAGGGGTCAGACAAAATCTCTTGACAAAATTGTGGTTCTAGCTAGTACAGTATGTAGGGCTGGATGTTGGAAATGCAACCGACAGTTATAAATGATATGACTGACACTTACCTTTATTTTTGGAAATGAACCTCTTCCAGCTCTGCAGATAATAAAAAGCCAAAGATATCACACATTAGACACATGAATTCTTGTTATTATTGTGAAATATTATACTGAATGCACATCCTATAACTATAAACCCTCAATATATGAAAGGGCCAAGTATAACTGTGCAAATTCTTGTCATTAACATGGATAAGAGTCATTAATATTAAGACTTTGAACATTACTGGATATGTAAAAGGATGAATAAAGCTGATGACGACAACCTGCATGAGAACTGAAAGAGGTAGAGCAGAAACTCTTAATGTTCCTATTGCAATGTGACTCTTATATTTCACTGGAACAGGACAAATCTGTGCACAGTAGGCTACAAACCTTCTTCCTGGTCATGGCCTTTCTGGAACCTTCTTCCGTCCCAGCATTCTCTGGGGCTGCAGAACCCGGCTGAGTCGGAGCTCTGGCCGAGGCTCCCATAGCGGGGGCTCCTGTATAACAAGCACATGCAGTTACAGTACATACACAGCTACAAACTGCTGTATCCCATTGTGTTGGTATGGGAGGGCAGGTATGGTGCAGTGTGATGAGAGATGGCAGTTAGAGACAGAAGATACGTTATTATCGTTACCTTCTGCCTCTAGTGATATGGCCACATCAGGTGCAATAACTGACAACGGGGCTGAAAAAGAGAAGAACATGAAGTGGACATGAATACCAAGGGTCTCTAGTTGTCTCTGTCTTCCTCTCATTCTCTTGGACACACTAAAGATAAGACATTCGGTGTCTTTTGTGTGTGTGTATGTGTGTGTGTGTGTGTGTGTGTGTGGGGGGGGGGGGTCTCACCTGGTTTTGAACTCTTCACCTTAACACTCTTCAGGAGAAAAAAAAACAAATAAGAGACGGCATGGTTTCGGTTAATAACAGTTAATAGTTAATAATGTGAAAATCTCAGGTGTAAAATTGTGTCCTCAACTGTCCCCATTCATTACCTTGCTTCTGTTCATGAAAGGATCTTGCGCTTTGGATTGAGAGGGCCCGGCCCATTCAGACGAGCATCCGACGCGCTGCTGAGGCGACAATGACTCTGTCATCCTGAGGGGGGAGCCAGAGAGCACTGTTGGCTGATGTGCGTCAGCCAGGGGGTTGGCGCTGACGTTAATGCTGCTGCTGTTGCACTGGGCAGAACACTGCTGCAGCTGCACTTCTCCAGGCTTACAGCAGGGGGCGGTAGCCACAGACAGAGTGAGCTGTGGACTGCCGGTGGGCCAGGGGGCGCTGTTGCGCGGCAGAGACAGGCTCCTGTTGTCGGGCAGGAAGATGGCGCTGGTGCAGCGCGTAGCCCGCTGACCGTCCCCACGGACCTCACGGAGGCACAGCATAGACCGCCGATTGTGCTCAGGCAGACTGGTGCTCATTAAGCCTGGCACTGAGAGAGCTGCTTTGAAGACAGAGGGAAAGAGAAAGACAGAGAGAAAGAGGGAGAGAAAGAGATGGGGTGAGAGAGAGAGAAAAAGAAAGAAAGAAAGAAAGAAAGAAAGAAAGAGAGAGAGAGGGAGAGTATTGCTTTTTTATAAGCTGTGGGATTCCAGTGTGTCTTTGTGTTGAGAAGTGTGAACACTGAACTAATTACCATGACTAACATCTGAGGGACATGTAGCGTAATGTTATGTGATCATAGTGTGTGTGTGTGTGGGTGTACTTAATGTCTTAGTGATCTGAGGTACATGGGGCATATTAATGTGGCAGGTTCTATGATTTGAGTGTGTGTATGTGTGGGTGTACTAAGTGTCATTTTGATCTTTGAGTGTTTATGTGAAAGTGCACTATGTGCATGGCAGCCTCCATCATGTGTGAGTGTGAGTGACTTCCTGACCATATGTTTCCGTGGCCAGTGGGTGTACAAGTGTACAGTATGATTAGCAGCGATGTGATTTGGGGTTTGCAGGTGACATGCTTTAGCGTCGTACCATCGGCCAAGGGCAGCTCGAAGGACTCTGCAGTCCGCTCAGGGAGGGGGGGTGCTGGAGACGGGGGGCTACCTGCAGACGGTAAGAATAGGTCAAATTGCCGAGTAAGGACAATAATAGCAATCCAATCCAAATCGAAGAATACAGTACGTCCAACACATGGCCAGCTATCCTAAACACACTAGTATACAAAACACATAGTTACTGTTTATACATATTAAAATAGTTTATACT